>NW_024354501.1:343407-349670 GCF_902729225.1 Pteropus medius | reverse complement strand
GCCGCGGACGGCTCTGTGGGTCAAAGGCGGGACTCGTCCTTGGTGGCCCCGCGGCGATTCAGGCGGAGCTCAGAGAGCAGGGTTTGCGGTGTGGAGTGTGTCCGCAGCCGGACACGCGCCGGGGCAGCGGGCCTGGCCCCTCGGCTCAGTCGTCACACCGTCGGATGCTTAACCGCGTGCCACGTTCAAATGCACCAAGGGCTCCCACGGGTTCCGACCGCCCAGCAGATGGCGAGTAAATCATGTGTCGCCTTGACTGGGCCGCGAGCGGTGCAGACGCTGGGTCAGACGTGATCCCGGTGTGTCCGGACGAGATGGGCATTTGCCTCTGTGGCCTGAGTCGAGCACGTCGCCCTCCCCAGGGGGTGGGCCTCGTCTCATCAGGGGAGGGCGGGCTAGAGCGTGGGGCCGACCCGCCCACGAGTAAGAGAATTCTTCCGGCCCAGTGGCCTTCGAACTGGGACATCGAGCCTTGATGCCTCGAGCCCGCGGGCCTTCGATGAGATCTGCGTCTGGGCGTGGCCTGGAACCACACCCCGGGCTCTCCTGAGTGTCCACCTGGTCACCTGTCCCCACAGAGCTCAGGTCTGGCCGGCCCCCACCATCCCGTGACCCAATCACAGTCTGCACTCCGGGGAACCCCGACTGATGCATCTTGCCTCTTCCCACCCGCGGGGCTTCGATCAGTGAAGAGCCCGCCAAAGACCTTTTAAATAGGATGAAACGACATGTTACGGCCCTTTGCTGTCAAAGCCTCAAGTCGAGGCCTCCACTCAGGCACAGACGGAGCAGGAGCCCGTGGACCCTGGGTGGCCACGGCAGGCCCGTTCGGCGGGTGCCTCTGCCGAAGGAGGGCTCAGCCGCGACGGGCCCCGTGTATAGACAGCCCAGGGACCGAGGCCGAGAAAGGAAAAGGAACCTGTTCCCCACGGCTCTAAATCTCTCTGTATTCAGAAGTCAGCGACTTTCCACGGCCACCGTAACGAGCGTCCGTGCGATGACGCGTTAAGCCCGGCGAAGTCCCCTCGCTGTTCTGTTCTCTCGCGCCCACTCGAGGCGCCCGCATCGATCGCCGGGGTGCGCCCGCCCCCCGGGCCCCCCGGCTGTTATAAACGCGCTCGACACAGAACATACGCCTGTTCAGTGGTCTTTGTCAGGCTGTTCCTCCCGGCCAGGCTTTCTCGGTTAGTGGGAAAATAAATAAGCCCTTGTGTTAATGAACAAAAGTTTAGCCCGGCCGGGACCCCACGGGGCTGTGGCAGTCGGCACGTGGAAATGGCCAAGCCGTTTCTCTCCAGCCTGCGTGCGTTTGGAGGCCGCAGAGAACGCGGTGTCCCTCGCCGTACGGTGTTTGGGGAAGGGAACAAACCGACCTCTAATGAACTGTGAAGTCACATGGAAAATAACCCTCCTCGGCTTGTTTCTGCGGAGTGTTTGCTGTTTATTCTCCCTTAAAACAAGGATTTCGAGCATGTTCTTTCTCGGAGACGTCTTGTTTTCTAACGTTTCGCCCGTGGCACTTGACCGAATCGAACGTGCCGCTAGGACAAGCTGATTCAAATGGGCCGGGTGCCGTCGCCGTCCAGAGGCACCTCTCGCGTCCCAAGCACGGGCCGGTAACGGCCGGGACGTGCTGGCCCCGGGTCTGAGTCTGACGCTGCTCGCTCAGGCTCGGTGGGACGCGGACTTGCCTGGCGGGCTGTCGATTTGGTGTAGTTTGGCGGTCGGGTGCATTGAACCTTCTCTCTCGTTTATTCGCTCGGTCCCTCAGTGAGAAACGTGGATGGCTGAGGGGATGAGCCGGGCGCTGTATCCGCTCTGTTACGCGGACCCCACCGGGGCTCGGCGTGCCTGTCCCGCGGGACGTCGAGCTGGCCTCAGCTCCGTCCTCCGCCCCGGGCCTTAACTGAGCCGGTCTGCCCAGGCGGGGACAGGCCCCCGGGTCCTTGCCCTCTGCGGCTCAGGGCCCGATGGGAATGTCATACGTGGCCGTGCAGCCGACGGGTCCAAGAAAGGTCGCTGACTTTCGGTGCGTCCCACCTTCTCGTAATAAATCGGGGGCGACGAAGTCCGTGCTCGCCGTGGATGTAGGGACCGAATCTGGATGTCCTATTTAAAAAAAAAAAAATCCCGCTTAACCCTACGTCTGAGGCGTTTTCTCGCGTCATTACGTCTTTTGACAAAACACGGTTTTGCGATGTTTTCCTGCTGCCGATGAGTCGACTAACCGCTCCCGAGCGATGAGCGAGCGTGTTCGCTGTCTCCCGGGACTGTGACCGGGGGAATTATCCAGCCATCGAGATCCTTTCCAGCCGCAGACCGCTTCCCACGTGCGCACACGCCGGCGGGGCTCGGAACGCGTCCGGACGCGCTCCCTCCCGCGTGTCCCTCTGGGCCGACTTTCCCGAAGTCCCGCGGTTCGGACGCCTTCCGCCGGGGCCCCCTCTTTGGCCGGATTTCTCGGCTCTTTTTCTTTCCCTAATCTTCGGCCATAGATCTCCTGCTCTCTGCCAATGTAAGAAGCGTCCAGCCCTGTGCGGGACATTGGTCAGAGTTTATCTGACGACGGTTGCCTGGGAACCAGGACGTCGCACGCTCCCGAGAGGAACAGTCTGCGGTTTCTCCTACGCGGCTGAGATTAAGAGGGGGGCGTAGGGAGGACCCGGCACAGGTGGGGGGGGCGGCGGCTTCCAGGGCAGCTGCCCCGTCGGGGGTCTGACGCCGCCACGTCAGAGCTGGGCCAGCCGAGATGCACGACGGCCAAGGACGGGGCTGGGGGAGACTGTCGCCAGAGAAGGGAGCGGCCTGGGCATGGCCCCCACCGTGTGGCCCCCACCGTGACCCGCCCAGGCGGGGACTCGTGGTCAGACCGCCCGGTGGGGTCACTTTCCGCTGGATTTATTACAGTGCCCGTTTTCGTCTACTTCGGACTATCTTGTTCGTTTGGGGGTTTTTTCCCCCAAAAAGCTCTTTTTGTTTGAGTGTTTCTTCAGCTGTCACGAATGCGATAATTCGTTTCCTTCTCCGAGACCGTTCGTAACAGTTTATCGCACAGTATTTCTCGGCGTCGTGCCCACTCCTTCCAATTCCCTTTTTCTTCACGTTTGTTTTGCTTTCTGTGTTTTTCTGTGGTTTGTTTTTCTGGTTGTTTTTTGTTTTTTGTTTTTTTTTTGATCCTTGCTCGTCCGCAAATAGATCCGATTATCACAGGACAAGTGGGTACCAGACCTCTTGCTGCATAGAATACAGAGTCGTGAGCGACGGGCAGATTGATGCAGTGACCTCGGGCCAGGGTGTCCGCCTAACGAGGGTCGGGTGAGGACGGGGCTGCTCCGTCTGTCACCTGGTGGGGCCGGTACGTGTGGAGGGGGCGTATTCCTGAGGTTTAAGACCCGGGCAGAGCGGCGAGACACAGGGGGGCTGGACGATCGCACGCCCCGTCCACGCCCAGCGGAGGCGTGTGCCGCCGGATTTTTAACGGCTTCGCGATTTTAGCCTGAAATCTAGGATGCTCACTCCTCGCCTTCAGAAATGGGTCTTTATCATTTACATCCAGGAGAGACCAATTTTATCAAAATTAAAAATCTGGTTTAGAATACAAGCTTCTACGTGAATGAAGTACGTTAGGGGCGGCAGGGAAGATGAAACTTTATAAAAATAAACTTCTTATCAGCTCCTTGTTGCCTGGGCTCCCTGAGGTGCAGTTTGTGCAGAAAAGCCGAGATAAAGACTCGAATGTTCTTCCCCCTTTATTTACCAGTTTGGAGGATGCTGGAGAACCAGCTCATTATTTTGCAAAGATGACCAATAAATTTTAAAAATCCCTCTCTGGAGATGTGGGGAAAACATATCTGATAGGGTTTCATCCGTTGTATGTGTTCTTTCTGAACCACCAATTGCCTTATCTTTAGCCAGAGGAAAGATGTGGAAATTCCCTCCGAATCCCTTAGGATGAACCTTCATAGTCTTTAATAGATTATTCGCATTCTGGTATCACAAGGGATTCTAGGTTTAATCTTCTGCATTTCCTTCCTCAAACCAGTTCACTGCCCAGCAGCATGCAGAGCCCACCCTCTGGGTGCTGGGGGCACTCGATTCTCCCAGATATGACGCTGGTTCTAGGCTTTTTCAGTGGGCGGTCGAGGGAAAATGGTTTTTTTAAAGCCGAAATACCGCCAGAGTTCACGCCGACACCCTCATTTCAAGTTCGGGACTATGTGATGTTACTCAGCCTCGTCGTCTCGGAGCCACGGGTCCCCTCGCCGATGGCTAGAAGTGCCGGGTCCCTCCTCTCCTCTCCGCTGGCTTCGTTCTGGGCCCACACACCGTGTCCCGCTGTGCTTCTCAGACGGGGCTCCCTCCCTGGACTCAAATGTCATGGCTTCTGGCTGTCACCGCCAACCAAATCGCATTGCTGGAGCCACATCCTGCCGTGCCCAGAATGTTGACTGCAGAGATTTTCTTAAAACCTCCGACTCCTTTGAATATGTCTCACGCGGTGCAGATATAGTGGGCAAAGGCAGCCCGAGGTTACAGCTTCATCGCCGTAAAAATATCACTCACCTCCCCTGTCGGCATCTCGGTATTCTTGGGAAGCTCTGCTCATCTTTAATTGTTTTTTGCTCTAGCTTATGCCAAACCGATCGCTCGTTGGTCAGAAAGAGACAAATAATGGCGGCTCTGCAGCCTGGAGTGTGGAGACGGTGCTGCCGGGGGGTGGGGGGGAGCGTGCAAGGGGTTTGGGGGCGGCGGCGACAGTCAGGCCCCTGAGGCCGCCGTGCAGTGGCCGCGCTGCTTTCCTTTAGGGCCCGGGAGACAACGGGCACGTGGATGGTCAACAGCCACGTGGATGGTCACTGCCGAGGAGCTGCAGACGCCGGGTTGTCGGGCGCGAAGCTTTTGCCCGTCAGACACGCCCGGGGCAGCCAGCTGAGCGGTCGCATTTGCTGCCTCGCCGTCGGGTCACGGTGCTTGCCGTCCCGGATCCGCGGCGGCCCCGGCGGGCCCTGCTCCAGCTTGTTCCACGGGCGAGGACGTGGCACTCCGGGGCGCAGACGGGACTGGCCCAGAGCCCGGCCGCCCCGCTTCCCGCACGTGGCCGAGCCATCCTGCCTGTCACTGCGTGGGGCACAGCTGGTTTCCCGCAGAGGCAGGACAGATGGCCTCTCTCCACGGTGTGGCCGGGGGTCGGAGGGGGACAGGCGGCCGCCTGGGTCGTTGCCCTCGGTGGTCACTGTGGGCTTTGCCGGGGGGTGGCCCCCCCCAGAGGTGCGGCCGTGTGCCCGTCCCCCGCTGCATGGACAGACACTTCCTTGCGACGGCGGCTCTATCCGGGGAGGCGGGGTTGGGAGGGGCACAGAGAACCCCTGGGAACGGCTGTGGGCACGCGGGGTCTCAGCCCCAGCAGCACCCCCAGGCACAGCCGCGCTCGCCGGCCCACCACGGACGCCGCGGCCAGAGCGAGGAAAGGCGCTTCGTGTTCGAGGGGACCGAACGGGGGCCTGTCACTTACGATGGATGCAGAAATAGGAACTGGACATAGATAACATGCCACCCCAAACCCGAACCCCAAAGTACACCACGACCATTCCCTCCAGCGGGCACCTCTGTCACGTCGCGTGTCACGACTCCCGTTTCTTTCCGTGGGAAGTCGCCCCTCGTAGCCACGTTCGCGTGGGACATGCAATCGCCGTGCTGGGTGCCAGGCCCTCGGGACGTGCCAGCCTCGCGGCTGGAAGCCCAGTGTCGCCCGCGTCCCCACCGCCAGCCCCCGGCAACGCGGTGTTGCCATGGGAACGCTTCCTGTCACCGAGGTCAGAGGGCACGGGCCAGACCACGTCCCAGTCCCTGACCCTGGCTCATGCCGGGGACTTAGAAGCCACCGTGGTGGCTTCTCTGTGTCACCTCAGTGAGCGATCCATGGCCCTGTCACGTTTGCAGAGCAGGGCGCTTCCTGGCCGTCTGTGCGGGAAGCTTTCCCGGTCCGACCTGAAGTCCTCGTCCTGTAAACGAGGGGACATCCTCTTTCAGACCCTGGGCCGGCCACCCCAGGGGGACGGGGGGCCTTCCCTGCGGCACTGCTCGGACAGGGACCAGGCCCGGCCCTGCTCCCTCCAGGAGACGGTCACCAGCACCTCGATCTAGTCGTGGGCCACCAAATGTGTCGCTTTTCCTAGGTCTGTTGTCTTAGTGGCCAGTCCTCAGCTTACGGGCTTCTGCGTTTTTAATTAGAAACAAAGACATGTCTGAAAAAGAAACATACG
>NW_024354501.1:309849-341859 GCF_902729225.1 Pteropus medius | reverse complement strand
TGGGGGGGGGTCTCCTCGGACACCCCAAGCCTTCTTCTTCCCCTTCACAATGACGTGGCTCATGGTTTGACTTTCGAAATCGTCTGCAGTTCACCCCACGCTCTCCGAGGGGCCGGGCATTCGAGCAGTGGCCGGTTTCCTCTGTGTTTTGGGGAGACTGGCAGGGACGCTTCGCATCCTAGGGGTGCCCTCCCCCGGCCCCTGGTTTGGGCGCTCCGTCCCGGCGTTTGCTCACATGCAGTTCGCCACCTCGGCTCCGAGGAGAAATGGTGAACAATGCTCAGCAGGGAGCAGCCAGGACCGTGGAGGAGCGTCCGCCCACCGCCCTCCCTTCCCGTGCCCCCCGCCCGCCTCCGGCCGCGCTTTCTTTTAGGAGGAGAACTGGGGGTCAGGACTCAGGGCGCCAGCTCTTTGCAAATTACTTGTATTAACAGGCAGCGTTGACGGGGGTGGAGGGACCGCCCGGCGGCCGCCCCCGCTCGGCTCCGGCTCCGTCTCAGGCTGCACGGAGCGTCTCGGCTCCGGCCCCGAGCGGCTGCACGTTTCAGGTCGTGGGAAGTCGCAGGTGAAGGGCTCGCTTTATTCTATTTTTCACTAAAGCAATTTGAGACCCTTCTTGCCCATCACCGCTCCATGCCAGGTGTGGGTGGCCAACCCGCTCGGCGGCCTCCACGGGGCGTGCGCTTGGAGGGGCGGCCACAGCCCTCCCGGACCCCGAGTGGGCCCGTCATTCGTGGGAGTCAGACCACAATGAATGTAAACGAACTAAAAAACACCCCAAACCATTCCTCCCAAGAACCGCGCCCACGTTTTCCCGTTGCGGGGAGCTGACCAGCCCCTTTGAGGTGCTCAAACCACAACACCCACCAGGAAGCGAACAGAACCCCCCCAAACCCCCGTTTCATTATTTACTTAAACACGGATAAAAGGAGGTAGACAAGTGGCTGTTGATCAAATGGTCATTTCAGAGTTTCTTAAGATGCTCGTGGCTGACCCTCTCACGTGTGGTTTCGGGGTCCCCTCCCCGGGCTGGGGGACACAGACGCTGAAGCCGAGCGCGGCAGTGGAGACGGGCGGCTGTGTCACCGTGAGCGGTGCCTCCGCGGACAGCAGGAAGCTAACGCTCGGAAGCTGGGACCCCCGATCCGGGGTTCAGGCGGGTTTTAAGGGTCGAGGGGGACAGGTGGGCGGAAGTGCTGAGGGCCAGCTTTACCCAGAGGGCCTGGGCCCCGGGCAGTTGGCGGTGACGGGGCTTCAGCACCGCGTCTCCCGGACAGCGGCCGTCCGCTTCCGAAAGGCTCGGGCGTCCGGTCTCAGGCTCGTCCTGCCCTCGGTTCCGGGGGCGGCCGGTGGCCCTCGATCCCCAACATGCCTTTCATCCGCGTGGCTCGTGGTTTTGGCCTCGTTCCTGCGACAACCCGCTCAGCCCCTCGTCAGACGGGACGGGACGTTCCGAGCCCGCGGGGCGGTTTCGCGGGGCGGCCCGGAGGCTGCTCTGCCGTTCCCCCCTCCCCCCTTGCCAGTGATCGCTACGAAGGGACAGAGAAAGGGGTCCCGCTCTGTGAGGGGCTCCTGATCGTCCTGGTTTTTCTGTCACGTCTTCCCGTTAAAACTGCGAGGCCAGCGGGAGCCGACGTGTGCTGCTCGTGCGACAGATTTCGGCGTAAACGAGCGTCCACGCCAGCCGACCGGACGGGGCGATTGCCGGATCGAACGATCTCTTTACGCCGTCGAAAAAGAGTTTATAAAGTGACGTAATTCAGGGCGGTGCACGATACGCGCGGGAAATCGGGTCTGGGAAATGAACAGGAAGGCAGCGTGGCGGTGACAAGGCTGAGCGCGCCCTGATCACGGAGCCGAGTGCGAGTCGGCCGCTCGCAAACGAGCGCGGCCCCCGCCCAGCTCCGGACCGCGAGGCTGGTCACTTGGAGGCCTGTGGCAGCGACGCAGGAGACTCAGATGTGCCACCCGCCGGGTGAAGAGCTCGGCAGGAACCCCGCTGTTCCTGTGGGGGAGCCGAAGTTCCCAGAGCTGCGCGGGCGAGGTCCTTCCTTCCGAGGACGAGGTGGTGTCTGGGCGACATTCTCGGATTGCCACGGGTGTGCCGTGGACCGCACTGCGTCCCCTCCCCCGAGGCCTGTGTTGAAGCCCCAACCGACAGGCGACTGTATCTGCAGATGGGGTTTCTAGGTCGTAAGGTGGGGCGTCCGGGTCTGGGAGGACTGGGGCCTCCACGAGACAGCGGGGTCTCTGCACATGGGCGCCAATGGGGGCCTTGTGGGGGCCAGCGAGACGCGGCCGTCTGCCATCCCGGAGGCTCCCGCACCAGGACCCGCCAGGCCAGGCCAGGCCAGGCTGCCACCGCCCTCTGCCCTCGGCCCTCGGCCCCCAGAGCAAAGTAGAGGATGTCCGCGTGGGGCAGGCCGCCCTTTCGGTGGCATTCCGTGACTGCGGCCCCGACGCGTGAGACCCGGCCAGCCTGCCTCTTCTTTTCCTGTTGTTTTTGCTTCTGATTAGAGGCGAGGCCTCGGACATGGCAGGACTCGTGGTTCAGGACGAAGCAGGAACAAAACTCGCCCTCGCTGTCCGCATGAGCGCCGGTCACAGCTGGCGGGACCGCGTGGCCAGCGTGGGCCTCCGGAACGGCCAGCGTCCGGGGGGCGAAGCTGCCGCCCGTCTGCCAGCCCCCGCCCGCTCCGTGCTGCGGAGGGGACCTGGCGGGTGGCGTGCCGCCCTCACACTCACGTCACCTGAGGGCGATGGCCGGGCAGACGAGAAACGGCGCCGTGGGGTTGCGGGGTCTGGATGAGGATGGGTTTGCCTTTCCCGTCCTTCCGTCCCTCGTCGGTGACGACAAACACAGAGCACAGCCCCGGCCGCCCGAGGGACACGCGATGGGACTACGTCTTAATTTTTGGTGCTACATGTGCCCCCTTCTCTTCCTTGTTTGCGAGGGAATTGGGGGTTTCTGCATTTTTTCATCTCTTAAAGCGGTTTTATTTTCCATGACAACCAAGGAAAATTCCCTCCATTTAGAGGCTGCTTGACAAACATGGGGTTAATTCACGAGACGCTGTGGGAGCAGCCAGCGTCGCCCCCGCACGATGCTGACCCGGACGTTTCACTTCAAATGCTTCTGTATTTGTCATGAGTTTTGGAGTCCCAAGAGTCAACCACACTAAAATTAGAAATTTAGAAGAATATTTGTTAGCTATCGGTTCATGGAACAAAGAGCATATGCTCCTTAGAGATAAAAATGCTTCATAAGGTCTAAGAGCCTCTCTGCATTTCTGAGCCCGGCGTATCTAAACATTTGTGTGTTTTTAAGTGACAACTCGCGCTTGAATTTGATAGGCTTATTTTAAATATTTATTCTCCTAATAGTGAACTTAGAGCATTGTTTACATAATATGTAAAAGTCCACGAGGCTCTTCAGAAACTGTGTCTCATTAATGAAAATTTTGCCTGACTTGAACGACTTCCCCATCTGCCCCGATACTCTGGGTTTTACAGGTCACCTAAGAAACTTCTCAGACGTCTCCAGAACGAAATGGGAGTCATCAGTCCTTCGTAAATTGCTCTCATATGAGAATTTTCATTGCCCAGAGCTTCCACGGCGGTTACCCAAATTCTCCTAACGCTGTAAGGTGGCCCTAATTCATGTTCTTGGACTTCTGGCTAATCGCATTGTGAAGAGCTACCGCACCCGGGGGACAGTCCTAAGTGAGGAGTCGCGCCATCGGCATCCGATTCGGAGCGTCACGGCCTTCGCAGAAACTGACGACAGGGCTGCCTGCACCCGCCCCCTGCCTCGGCCCCGGCGCCTTCTGCTTCCTGGGAACCCCGGGGCACCTCCAAGAAGCTCGGGTGACTTCCTGGGACCTCGGCAGGGCCGCGTGCGTGGGGCAGGTCCACGTGGGTGAGAATTGGCCTCCGCAGGAGGGGACAGCCCCGCCTGCAGCCCGCCGCCCGGCGGGCAGACAGACCACTGGACCCAGAGACACACATCTGGGTAAAAGAACCTGGGTCTGCGGGGCCCGTGTCCGTTGCGTGTGGTGAACGGCACTGCCCAGCGCCTTGCATTTTTAATCTGTGATTGTTTCCTCGTCTCCGATGGTGCTTTGTGCGGACCTGGCCAATGCCTTCGACGGTGGCTTTTGCCCCGCGGTCCCAGAGCCTGGCCGGCCTCCCTGGTTTTGGTGCTGGACGGCTCCAAGGTCACGCTGTGGGGCGGTCTCCTCACCACGCCCCACTGGACACGCGCGGACGCACCGGATGCTGCGGCAGCCAGTGGCCGTCTGCTGAGCTGACGCAGAGCTCCTGGCAGCACCGATGTCGACGGGGGCGTCCGGGATGCATCAAATCTCAGGGCACTGGCTTTTCTAAAGGGCCAGGACTGGCCTTAGGGAAAGGGTGGCTTTTATTAAGGGTGCCCGGGCGGCCCCCTCCCACGCCGACCCCCAGGGTGGGTTGGAGCCTCCGTCCCTCTCAGCTCCGCGCCCAGTGGCCGAGCCGTCTGGGTCTGGGGTTCGAGAATCCCTCCGTGGGGACGTCCCTGTCCCCTCCGTGGGACCCGCCCCGGGGCTGCGGGCTCAGCTGTCAGGCAGGAGGCGCTTTAAGGGTGACGACCCTGGGGTAGGTGACACAGGTGGGGAGCAGGGTGGCACCGAGCAGGGGCTTAGGGATGCTGTGGCCCAGGCGCCCTGCCTGTCCCTGCCCGTCACCTACCTGTCACCTGCCCTGTGCCTGCCTGTCCTGTCCTGTCACTGCCTGTCACCTGCCTGTCACCTGCTATGCCTGTCACCTGCCTGTCACCTGTCCTGCCTGTCACTGCTTCCAGCACGGGAGCTCTCCTCTGGGGACGGCTCCTCCTGTGATGGGGGGCTGGTAATCCACCTGGGCACTGGGCTGCGGCAGAGGACAGTGCTGAGTTGGGGCGAGTTCTCCCTGTGTCTGCTTCTGGTGAGTCCAGGAGGCCAGGTCCTCCTCCAGGTGGCGTTCCCCAGGGCCGAGGCAGTGCAGTCAGTCACAGCGCTAAACTTGTCCGAGGCCTTCGAGGTGTGGTGGGCTGGGTGTCGATTTTCTGTTTACCCGCCTCCCCGCCCAGCCAGCTCTGAGCCCACTTGCTTTCTTGAAGGAAGGGAGGCAGGAGTGGCTGGGTGAGACAGTGAGGGGAATGGTGGAGGTGGAGCTGATTTAAGCGGGACTGGCACTGCAACTCTAGTTTGAGGGTCCGAGGCTGCAGTTAGCAGCGGAGGGACAGGAGATGGAAGGCATGTGGGTCTCGGGGGCTGCCCGGTCCCCCCAGTCCTCCTACCCCCATTCCCCCCTGCCCCCCGGTCCCCCGGGGCCGACGGAGCCCACAGCCCCACCCCGGGGACCCCGAAAGGTCCCCCGGAGTCAGGACCCGAGGGCTCCGGCGTGTGGCCGGCGGTCTGTGTCCCTCCCGGTCCTTCAGGTCACCCTGTGGCGTGGGCCATCTTAGCACCCGCTGTCCCCTGCGGAAAATGCCACTATGATTTTATTTTTGTCTCTTTAATATTTTCAGTTGTAAGAGAATCGGCCGCTCCCTGATTTAGGGACTGCGACAAAGGAAATGATAGAAAAAGACAGAAATAATTGAATTCTGAAGGAGTATAATGAAAATTTATTAGGAGGGTAAAAGAGTTAATTCCCCCCCCCCACAAAATTTTAAAAAGCTGTACCACCCCCAGAAGATCAACGCGATAGCATTCGAACCGGCAAAGCCCGCGTTTAATAGCACTTGGAAGCCGAGGAGATTCCATTTTAATCCCAAATTCTTTTTAGAAAAGGAAGAACAGTAAATCGGATTGTACAGTCTGTCAATAAACAGCTTTGACTTTTCCTTTATTGGTCTCAGAATCCAGAGCCAGCCCCTGGACGGAAATTCACACTGTTTAACGAGTAGATCTCTTGAAATTGAGAATTCGAATGACTTCTTTCTGCAGATAACTGGGACTACTTGAATTCTGCCTCTGGAGTGCGCTGATCCGCCACCTGTCACCTCTGTCGGGTGATTCATTATGTTAAGGATAGAATAAAGGTCCGGTTAGGCCGTCACGTGGGAAATGCTTGCAGAAAAAGACGATAAGTCATCAGTAAAAATAGTGTTGTCGAGGCAGCGTCAGGAAGGCCGCGTCTGAGGCCACCGCGCGTTTGGACGTGCAAACGTTCAAGCGCAGGTTCGGGGTCACGACAGTCAAGAGGAGGGACAAAGTGCGTGGAGCTGGTGCAGGTTACAGTGACGGCAGGCGTGGGGACAGGCTTCAGGGCAGGAGTTGACCTTTCGGTAGACTGGCACCCAGAATGCGTACTACAGAACGGCTGACTCTCTCAGAAGCCGGTGACTGTCTCGGGTGTTTACAGGTGTAGATGAGCTGCTAATTCAACTCTTCAGCTACCTCCTCCTAGTCAACATCCAATTCCACATAAATGCGGACAAATATGAGTGTCCGGTGCATTTCAGTGACACTAAAAAATATTTACTCTCTCCGGCGAAATCATCTACCTGTTCTTTCCTCCCATGTGGAGCAGTTTGCCATCTTCATGACTTTGGCTTGATCAACAGACTTCACCAGTTTTTCACGGACTTTCTTCTGAAATTCAGCGTCAGCGACCTTATGAAAACTCCCAGGTCGGATCCCGTTTCATTAGGTTTTTGGAAGGAGGAGAGAGCAGCTGTCCCATGTCGAGAACCTCTCTGTCACGTAGCCAAGCGTTAGCATTCGCCGGCCGACTTTGGCCATCAGCCCACGCCCGCTCCGCGCCTTCCGTCAGTGAGAAGGGGAAGCGGTACGCCATCGCTGACCGTTTCTCAGCCGTGTTAAAAATGCTTCCGAAGGCTTCAAACCGGGCAATGTTCTTGGTAAACAATATGTTTTCTAATACAGCGAAAGGTGAGCTGGCCTTGCTGACGGGCTCGTCGCTTCGTGTCATCTTCTCGTGGCCTTGACGAACACGCTCTTTTTATATGAATTCTTCCACTTTCCAAATAGTTTTTCAGTAACAGAAGGAAAGTTCGTCTATAGAGAAATGAAATACTGACGTAGCAGAATATTGAAGGAACAACCTCTTCCGTGCCTTCGTGGGCTTGGCCGTGAATGACGAGTCCGTGTCTGCGTGTGTGTGTGTGTGTGTGTGTGCGTAATGTGTATGTGTGTGTGTATTTGCGCCACTGCGTGTGTCTCATCTGTGTGTATTTGCGCACACGTGTGTGTCTGTGTGTGTATTTGCGCACACGTGTGTGTCTGTGTGTGTATTTGCGCACACGTGTGTGTCTGTGTGTGCGTGTGTGATCTCTACAACCGCTTCTGTTTATGGAGCTGACATGCCGCTAACAAGAACTTCATTTCCTGGTTGTCTTGGAAACGATCTGTCTTGTGCATTTATCTCCAGTGATGCCCTGGATCGAAGGCTATCTACTTAGGTCTCTAATTTGGTCAAATATGGCAATATTTTCTTTTTGGAAAGACCTTTGAAAAATTTGAAGTTGATCGTTTCAAACAACTTTAAGTTACTGATAGAGGGGAGAGAGAGAGATGCCCTGATGACAACCTGTGTTCACTTACCTTAACACTGTAATTACAGAAAAGTCTTCACCTATATAGAATACATAGAACATGTAGGAATTTTACAGGTGTTTTAGAAACATGTACAAAATTCGTTGAGAAGCCGTTGGCACTAAAATTCCCGAGATACTTGACAGGCTTCCAGGACCGACCGTTTTGATTATTCTGAGGCGGACCGAACCCACACTTACGCGAGCAGAGCCCTGATTGACGGCTCCGGGTTGCAGGGTACAGGCCTCCCCGTAACCTCCGGGATCACGTAGACCCTCAGGATGTTATGTTATCTCAACTTCATCGTAGATCGTTAGGAGTCTTAATGCTTTGTGCGTCAAGCTCTGTGCCCTGCCCGGATGACACATTAGCTCAGCCTCGCCTTCTGTGGTCAACATCGATTATTAAAATCATCGCCTCCTATGCTTCCTGCCCCATAATTGAATCTCGGTGAAATCCATCCACGTGGCAGCAGATGGGCTTATGTTAAAACACCCATTTCCGTTTCCCTTCCAGATGAAAACCTGAATCACGCAGATCATTTCCGAAGTTTCTTATTGAAGGAAAACATTCCATGGAAAATAAATATCCTGTCTTTTTGTAATAGTCTAAATTTTGTCAAAACTGTTGAACTCCGTTCAGATAAACTGAAAAACAAACAAGGGTCTGTTTAGGGCGGAGCTGAAACTGTGACTCTGTTTAACTTAACTCCACTAAACGCTCGCGGACCTGTGCCTGCCGGCCAGCCCTCCGGCGGGCAGCGACGGCTGCTCAGCGCCGTCCTCTCTGTGCGTCTAAGGGATCTGGGTGTGGATGAGATGTTGGGGGAGGGGAGACGGGAGAGAAGAGGGGGGGCTGGGGCCTCCGTGAGGCTGACGCCATGTGGTGGCGTGCGAGGCGTGTGAGGCAGGCTGGGACCGAGGAGGCTGTCTGGCCCTGGCTGTGTCCTGCGTGACATCCGTGTCACAGCCGCCATACGGGCCAAGTGCTGGCGCACGGGTGGGGGAGGGGCGACGGTGCGAGCCGCAACTTTCCGTGAGCTGTTGCCATAGCGACCCAGACGCAGGCCGTTTCCATGACAGCAGCAAACACAAGTGCTTCCGAACGAGGGACAAAGGGAAATGAGTCGGGGCTGTTTCCATAGCAACGGGGAGATGGACTGATGTCGGGCGGACGACGCTTTTCCGCACCCGATGATGGTGGCCGTCGCCAGTGGTTCTGCAGGGGTAGAAAGTGGAACTCTGACCCTGAGCTGGCACCTCGGGCGTGGGACACAGAGACGGCGCCCACGGCCAGCATCCGGGACGTCCACACACTGGGGGCCCAGGGAGTCCCGACGGCCGCGGACACCCAGAGAGAGTCCGGGTCCGAGGCCGGCGTCGTCAAGAAAACGGGAACGGAGCCGGGCCCCAGGGAGGCCCCCCGGGCGTTGGCTGCGAAACGGGGCAGGCGCCACCCATGGGCGTCAGCCGAGGGGGCACACGCGGGTTCCCGGGTGGCGGGAGCTTCTGTCTCATTTCAAATGGGAACGATGGCGACGTGCCGAAAGGCCAGGCTGGCCCCGAACGCCCACGGGTCGTGAGACGCCCGCGGGACGCCCACCAAGGCACCCGAGCAGCGGATGGTCTATTTCCACGATTGATCTCTTTTAAAAAATGTTTCGCTGAGATCATTGACACATAACTGAGTCTCAGGTGGACAGTGTGATGGTTTATGTGTGAATGATCGGCGTGAGCAGTCTGGTGCCATCCCCCGCCTCACACAGTTAGAGCTGTTTTCTCGGGGTGAGACCATTTGACTCAGGGGTCCCCACCCCCGGGCAGTGGACCGGAGCCGGGCCGTGGCCTGTCAGGAACCGGGTCGTACAGCAGGTGAGCGGCGGGCAGGTGAGCGAAGCCTCGTCTGTTTCTGCAGCCGCTCCCAAGCTCCCCTGCGCCAGCATCACCACCTCGGCTCCACCTCAGACCCTCAGGTGTCAGATGCTCACAGGAGCCCCGGTCCCTGGAGCCACAAAGCCTGGGGACCGCTGCTTCCACGTCTTCTAAGTCCAGGGTCTTGGTAACTACAGTCACCAGGCTGCGCACTGTCCCCAGGACCCAGTCACCTGATAACCAGGAGTCTGTGCCGTTTGACCCTCCAGCCTTCACCCGCTCCAACCCTCTGCCACCGCCCGTCTGTGCTCTGCTCCGGCGTTTCCAGAGCCACATGGAGGTGACGTCACACAGGAAGTGACGTCACAGTGTCTGTCTTTCCCCGGCTTATTTCAGCGGTTTCTGCCCTGAATCCCACGTTTATGTCTGTTCATAGGTTAAACGACAGGGAACGATGCACACTTATGAAACACGCATCCACGCACACATGCGTGCTCACACGCACACACGGACATGCGCACACACGCCTGCATGCTCACGTGCACACTCACGTGCACACGTGCACTCGCATGCACACGCTCACACATGCATACACATGCACACTCATACGCACACACACACACTGCACACACGTGCACACACGCTTCCTCTCAGTCTCTGTGGAGCTAGGCTTAGAGTCTGTCGTGAGACGTGAGTTCACACTGGAAGGCGGGGAGGTGACAGAGCCCGTGAGTCCCCACGGCAGGGGACTGAGCTGGACCCTCTGGCCGCCGAGACGTCACACAGCTCCGGAAGCTCCGAGGTAACCTGTCCCCGGCTGCCCAGACACTGTGCAGGCCTCGGACGCCAGGACGTGGCTCTGCCGTGTGGGACGCGACCCTTGGCCTCCCCAGCTGGGACCCCAGCCAACGCCCCTCAGCGTCCTGCCCGGTGTGCGTGGCTCCCCCCCGCTCGTCGTTCGCGCGCTGCTCGTCTTCCCCGAGCGGAACTCGGGGTCCACGCGGGGCGGAGCGAGCCGGCGGTTGGCGCAGCGGGGCGCTGGGCGTCCCGGGTTCCGGAGCCCGGGTCGTCGGCAGAGGCCACGAAGGAATGCGCGCCTTAGAAGGTGCGTCCGCTCGGCCGAACCAGCAGCCTCGGGAAGGTTCTCTAGCTGGAAACGGCGGGAAGGACAAGTGCGGGGTCCGTAGGGCATCACTGGGCTCACACGCTGAAGTGACACATTTTATTACTAGTATGTGAGGGAAACTGTGACAATCAGCAAAGCCGCAGCGATCCGGAGGGAGAGGGCCTCTCAGCTGTCCAGTCTCGAGACGAGACAGTCCCTCAGGTGTCGTGGGCAGCCCCCTCCTGGCATCCAGCGGTCACAGCACGGTCCAGTGCCAGCCCCGTGTCCCTGTGACCTGTGCCCGTCAGCCTCGTGTCGGAGTCGGCACCGGGCTCGGGTGGCCTGTCCACTCGGAGTCGGCACCGGGCTCGGGTGGCCTGTCCACTCGGAGTCGGCACCAGGCTCGGGTGGCCTGTCCACTCGGAGTCGGCACTGGGCTCGGGTGGCCTGTCCACTCCACAGTCCCCTGTCCCTCTGCTGCCATCTCCTTTCGATCGAGGCTGCATCGTTCGAGGAGACGCCTGAGTGAAAATGACAATAATCATCACAGACCGCGAAGCCGACGGCTCGCTCGTCCGGGCCAGGCCCGAGCGTCTCTCTTCCCATGGCAGGTGGGCCCTGCCTGCCCCCCCACCCCATTTCACAGATGACGGGTCACGCGCGGGGGCCCAGGGCTGACCCGTCACGTGCAACATGCCTGTCGCAGGCGAGGTTTGCAGAGCGTTTGCTGTCGCCGTGTCGACTCGTCACATGGGTCGTCGTTGGCTGGCCGTTCGCCGTGTGGAGCAAGCGCGGGGGGCGCGGGGGGCGCGGGGGGCGCGGGGCGCACACGCAGGACCGAAGCCGGCACGGAGGGCAGAGGCTGCGGGACACGCTCACGGCCCCCGTCGTGTGTTGCAGGAATATCAGATCGACGTGTTTTTCGCCCAGACCTGGACGGACAGCCGCCTGCGGTTCAACAGCACGATGAAGCTGCTCACTCTCAACAGCAACATGGTGGGCTTGATCTGGGTCCCGGACACCATCTTCCGCAACTCCAAGACCGCAGAGGCCCACTGGGTCACCACCCCCAACCAGCTCCTCAGGATCTGGGGCGACGGCAAGATCCTCTACACCCTACGGTAAGGGGCTGGCGGCTCGAGCACCGGCGTCCGGTCGGGGTCCTGAGGTCGCCGTGGGGGCGGGCCTGTTCTCGCCGCTGAGTCCCGGGCCTGTCACGCTCGCCGTGCTGCAGCGTGATGCCTGGGGAGTCCCTCCTGGTGCCACAGGAAGGGCCACCTGCATGGTGACGCATCCCGCGTCAGAACAGTCCTCGGTCTGTTTAATCCACGAGGCCACTCGGCTGGGAACACAAAGCTGCCTTGGGGTGGTAATTAACAGACATAATCATAGCCCATCTGAGCCCACAAGGGCACGGGCACGGGGGCGCCCCGTAACGGGGCTGGCTGCCCCCCGCTGAGAGAGAGAAGCTGGGCTTCAGGGAGCGAGCGGCCGCCCGAGCACCGCGGGGCGCTGGCCTCGCCCGCGGCTCAAAGCTGCACCAGCTCACACAGCAGGAAAGCGGCCACGTGACCCACGGTGGGGTGGGGGGGACCCGGGCCAGAGCGAGTCACGCATGCGGTCACCCCCGCTGCCACCCCCTGAACCGCGGTGACGGGCCTGCCCCGCCCTGCCGGGCACTTGGCCGGGCCTTGCCGGCCGGCCGTGGAGTGACCCCCGGCTCTCCCGCAGGCTCACCATCAACGCCGAGTGCCAGCTGCAGCTACACAACTTCCCCATGGACGAGCACTCCTGCCCGCTGACCTTCTCCAGCTGTGAGTATGGCTGGGCTCCGACAGCTGTGGGGGCGTCCGGCCCGTGCCGAGGTCACCCGGGGCCACACGGCCCACGAGAGCGTCACTGTACGGCCGGAGGGGACAGATGGCGGGTCGGCGTTGGCCGCCTGGGCGTTTCCGCTGCGGATTCTATGCCGCAGGACCCATGTGATGAGGTGGTGGCCTTAATAAGGCCATGTGCGGCTCGGCCGTTCCTTACGGTGACGCTCAGCTCACCAAACACTCAGGCTAGTGAGACGGTCGTGTGTCTTTGCAAGTGCACCAGACTCGTTCGTGATAATTTGCGGTTTCAGACCATCTTCGAGCAAGATCATTTGTCTTCAAAATAGAAAGGTAAACATTTTTATGAAACATATTTAGCTTCCTCTCGTCGCACAGTTATGGGAATTAATTTTTCACAGTATTTTAATATTTTATTTATGTTTGTTATTAGAGCTAACAAGTAACCACTTACAAATTCTTAAAGTCACTAATGAGAACGGGGATGCGTCTAAAAGGAAATATCCAGTTTCCTAGACGGCTAGCGTCTGGGAATGTCCCGTAAACTCGCCCGGAGATTAATTCGAGCCTACGGTTCTCTATTAATAATTACTTTAAAAGTTACGGGATGGTCCAACTTGTCTAGTGTTTTTGCGAGTCTGTAATTTTTTCTAGTGTTTTTATTCGCTTCGCTGTTTGTTAGTTTTCTCGGCGAACTCGGTTTGGCCGTGTAGACCCTTGCGATGCGCTGACACACTGTTAACTCGTCTAGTGGGTTCGTAATTTCATGGATGATTCCTCGTTATGAGACGTTCTATCTTGTTGCTTTTTATTCTAATTTTCTACACAATGTCGACAGCCTCTTATTTCTTTACCAAATGTTCAGTGCCATCGTCTGCTCATTTATTTCCTGGACATTCCGACGCTGTCATGGGGGCTCTTTGCTTCATTTCACTGTTTTTTTGTCATTTGTTTACTTTTCCGTTCAGAAATTTGTATGTTCGAGCTCACGCGGCCGGACGTTTTCCCGTGGGATCTCTTCGAGGCTTAAATCCAAGGCGGATTCTTCGAGAGGGTTTGCTCTGCTCCGACTAGCACATTAAATCAAAGCCGGGCATGGGTCTCCGGCCAACAGGTGGCGTGAATGTCAGCCCCACGTCTTTGGCATTTGGGGCTGTGGTTTTAAATTCTCGGGGGGGGGGACTTTTTTTGGTTTTCCGTTCTTCCCACAGCCAGAGCCCAGCAGGAAATATCTTTTTAACGAGGTTCCTCCCTTTCCTGTAGAAGCAGCTCAGGTACCTGTCAGCGGATGACGGGGTAACGGAACGTGGCCCGCCCACATGGTGCAGTGTCACCGGCCATACAAAGGAGGAACAGTCTGACACCTGCTGTGGCTGGGTGAACCTCGATGGCATTATGCTCAGTGACATAAGCCGGTCACGAAAGAACACAGCCTGAGTCCACTCGTCCAAGAAAAGGGACCAAGACAGGAGCTCCGTCCATGACAGGAGGGCCCCCCGCCTGTCGGTGACAAACGGCCCTTCCGCTCGTCCGCGTGCTTTATTTCCCGTTTGGCTGTGCTGCTGTTCGCTGGTCCAGACAGGTCTGTGTGCCCCCGAGTGCTCGTTCACAGTGGGTCTCAGTGTCCCTTCTCCGGAGGTGGCCATGCATGGCAAACCTGGATGGTGACAGCCCACGGCCCAGGACAGCGCCATCCCCGGCACATCTCATTTTGGGAGGCGTCGGTCGGACTAGGCTGATGGTCAGTACAGTCCCTTCAAGAGCGTTGTCCGGCAGCGGACCCTAAGACCCCGCCCCAAAGGCCCCGGGGACGGAGCTTCTGTCATGGTCCTTTTTCTGGGAGCCTAACGCCGCTGCCAGAGACGAGCCCGTTAGGAAGCCACAGGGCGGAGGGCGCGTGGCCACGGCAGGAGTGGATGGGAGGCGGCCCCGCCTCCAGGGCTCCCACTGGGACGGAGCTGGAGCGGCCATGGTGACAGCTGGCCAAGGGTGGAGAACCGAACCTGGCTGAGCCGGGCCAGAGCTAGAGACACCAGCTGGAGTGCGGGCAACGGGGCCCTCGGCTGCGGTTTTACAAGCAGCGTCTGAGTGCAGGTGACCTCGCCCCGAGTGCGTCCCGTGAGTGGATAATACGGTGGAACACGCCGTGTACGGTGATGCAGGGGACGCGGACCCGAGGGGACCCCGAAAGGCGTCTCACAGGCACACGCACTGCCTCTGCCCCAGAGTCACCCTGCGGCGCCGGCTCCGTGGCTCCCAGCGGACACTGTCAGCGATGTCCCTTCCCAGCCGTCACAGGGCGAGGCCTCGCCAACAGAGGGAAGTGGACAGAACGACCGGCCCCTGGCGGGCGAGGTGGCCCCTGGGGGCTTATCGGGTGCTGTGCAGGCCCCACGGCGCCGTGTGTCCGGTCAGCGTCCGTTTTCACCGAGCACCCGCTCGGTTGGGGACTGGGGTTTTGTGCCATAAACCATGACTTTACAGGAAAAGGCAGCTATGACTTCTCATAAAGAAGTAAAAATTAAAAGGTCCCTTTTTCTTCAGTACCGCTCTAAATCCAGTCTTGCATGTCCAGTTACAAATGATGTATTTGCTTTTTGGAAAAAAGAAATCTCACGGTAGGATGATCATTCTTTGTTTTCCATTTATTGCAAGTCACTGAGAATGAATAGAATTAATTGCAAAGTTATTTTTAACGTTTCGTCTAAATTCGTTTTGTATTATTCCTGTCAAGTCGAAGCAAACCGAGCAGAGTGAAAAGATGCATCACTCTCTTGAGAGCAAACAGCAGACGAGGCAACAAATAGATTATAGACCATAACGTCCATTTCTGCAATGTTTTGCAAAAAAAGTTTTGCAGATAATAACGAAGACTTGTGGGAAATCTGTGTTTCCAGTGATTCGCGTCCGAAGCATCGTCGGCGAAGTGATTACAGCAAGTCTGCCGTAGCATCTCACGTTAAACCCTCACGGTCCGAAGTTGTTATTAAGGCAAAAATATATCTATAGGGGAAGAGCTTGACTGAATGAAGTTAATTAGGTCATTGGGGGACAGCCAGCTTTACTGCGGTTGAGCGGAATTCACCATGAATACGGAGAACGCACGGTTTTGGGGAAACGCCGTTTTTGCAAAAGAAAAAGCAATCGTGTGTGCCGACGTGAGAAGCGAGGTCTCGCCTGCTGCACGGAACGTGGCACAGGAAGCCCTCGCCCTCGGCTTGCGTTTCGGGGTGAAGTCGATCTAAATGCAGACGATGTAAATGCACACTTTTCTATCTCATGGGGCCCTGATCTTAAAAATACGGGCGGCCCCGTTTGTAAGCTGTGGCTGATTTTGAGATGAAGAACCCCAGAGTGTGTCGGGAGCGCGCGTCCCAGCTGCCGAAGCTTCCTGGCGGAATAAAATGACTTCTTCAGCCAATGCTATAATTTTGCAGTTATGCCTAAATAAAGATGTCCGCTTTCATCTTTCCCGCTACTTTGGGGAGAGAGGGTGGAGCGAACAAGATGCCAAATTTTTCACATGCCTGCTTTTCTCCCCAACACTTGCGGCGAATTAATGCTCATGTTTAGAAGAGCTAAACTGAGCGAAGCCTCCAGCAGGCATGTTTGAAGTGTCTGGTTCGTTCTAGAAATTAAGTGTACGCGGCTGAAATGTGAAGGCAGGTTCCCTCGGAAACGCTGATGCTCTGAATCCAGCTCATCGTTCGCCCGGGGAGGGGCGGTTATTCCAGTGCTTGGCAAGATTCGGTGACTCAGATCCTGGGCAGGCTGTACTGAGCCAGAGTTTTGTCCTCAAGCAGTTTAGAGCTTGTGGAATAAGCCTGCGCAGCGACTTTTTTTTAAAGCAAACAGTCTGTTGCATTTCCGTCTTCTGCTGCCTTGGGACAGTGTGTGCCATCTTTCTGGTCCACAAGTTTCCCGACCCCTCCCTGGGCCTCCTACACCGCCCAATCCTGTGTCCCCGACATTCGTGCCTGCTCAGCCATCTCTGGGACGGCTCACCTTCCATGCGGTTCCGAGCAGCCTGGAAGCTTCCATCTGGCGAAGGGCTCTGTCCGAGCCTGGCAGAGGCCAAAACTCTGTCCCTGTGATGCTTCGAGGAGCGAGACCCTGCATTTACTTAAAAACACACGTTCAGAGGAAGACCGTGGCCGAGGCAGGAGGGTTTGCCTTGTCCGGTGGATGCCAGAACCCACTGCCTTGTTCTGTGACATCGTGTGCCTGGCCGGCGGTGGCCCAGCTGCCAGCACCTCATGAGCAGTCACACCCCAGGCGGCTGGGCACCTGCTGCCCACGGGGCGACGCCCGCTCAGCCCCCTCTGCTCTCGGCCGCTGCCCCGCTCTGCGCATCCCGGGCACTGGGCACCCTGCCCACCAGACTCTTCCCCTCCTCGCTGTTTGGAAATAGGGAGCAAAGTCTGAAGAATCGTGGCCGATCCCTTTCTAGAAATTTATCTAGTGAATAAGAGGCGGGTGTAGTCAAAGCTGCTCACGGCAGAGAAATAGCGGATGCGACGTCCACACGCTGCAAAGGTGGCCGAGTGGGAGAAGCGCGGCCTTTCAGTGCAATTCTGCACAGTCCGCAGACTCCGATCCAGAGGGTAGAGGCCAGCAACGCCGCCGGACACCCCGAAATCGCGATTCCTGTGCCCGTCGGGGCACAGGGACCTTCGTATGGCCTCTTCTGTTCATGTTCTTTTATGTAAACATCAGTGGTCTAGTTTGAGGAAGTAAACACACCACGATAGCTTTTTTATTTATTTATTTTTAATTTTTATTTTTATTATTTTTTTTTTTTTTACGTAAAACGTTTTTCCTGTGTTGACCTAGAGGGGAAAACCTCCAGGACGGTTGCAACGACCGTTAAGTTTCTCCGCACCGCCAGTTTATGATTTAAAAATACAGAGTCGCACCGTTCCAGGCGGGGCCAGCAGGCGGTAGGCGTGGTCGCGGGCTCAGGGCAGCGGTTGCCATGACAACTCAGAGTTTGGTTTGGTTTTTTTTCCCCCCCAGAAGCTCAGGCCGGGGTGTCGCAGGGCTGCCTGGGCGGGCGTGGTGTTCGGTGTTCGGTGTTGGGCGCTGAGTCCGCAGACAGGTCTCGACGTCCTCGTCAGTGTCTCCGCGGCATGTCACCCACGGGGCCTTCCTCCCGCGCGTGACGGTGCCCGGACGCGTCGCCTCCGCCGTGTCCCGTGCGCTGTCTTTCCGCTAAACGTGAGGAATACGTGGCCCGTCGTGGTCTCTGCACCCGCCCTGGACCCCCACCTGCCCGGCCCAGGGTCGTTGG
Organism: Pteropus medius; assembly: GCF_902729225.1. Classification (NCBI taxonomy): domain Eukaryota; kingdom Metazoa; phylum Chordata; class Mammalia; order Chiroptera; family Pteropodidae; genus Pteropus; species Pteropus medius. Next base: position 324,178 of record NW_024354501.1, on the reverse strand, counting down.
CACTTTTAAGGGGGATGCAGCCGGGCGGAACCTGCAGGTGTGTCCTCGTAAGCAAGGCGGCGAGACAGGTAGACGGGAACGTGAGTGATCGGGAGGTCGTCTGCGGCCAGGTGACGCCCGACGTGCAGGTAGCTTCGTCTCGTTCACCTACGCGTAAGGCCGGCTCCGCAGTCGTTAGGCATAAACCTCGGGCCGGTCGCTTAGCGCAGGGTCGCTCGTCATTCCGTTTCTCAGAAAAACTGATGCTTCGATGCTGAGGAAACTGGGACCCGACGGGACCCGAAGCTTGAGCAGCTCGAGGCGCACGCGGGGGGCCCCGTGCCGTCCTTTTGAGATTGGGGTGCACTGGCTCGTGCTCGCACCCCGACTTCTGCACGGTCAAGAGGCGGTGGCTGCACCTCCCGCTGGGACCACCTGTGTCGCGGCCGGGACATGAGCTTGGTCGCCATGGCAACCACTCGTTTCGAGGCCCTGTGACAGGGGTTCGCGCTGAGCCCACACAGCAGGCGAGGCGCCCTTCCCACGTGTGATGACACGCCCGGGCCCCAGGGACAAGGACGTGGACACCTCAGGGTCACTCTTCGGTCTGTCATTGCCAAACATGGAAGCGCTGGGGACTCCACCTCCTGACCCCGCCTGTCACCATCTGAGCTGCCGGTTTCCACGGCTACCGTGGCCGAGCCGCTCCCCGGGTTCAGAGCCACCACAAAGGAGTGGCTTCGCAGAGGTCCTTTGCTGTGTCGTCTCGGAAGTGTCTCCTCACTGGTGGCCATTTTTCAATCGAATTAATTGATCAGTTTATCAAAAGACTCTCATCGGTTACCCCAGCAGTACCAGCATGCCATGCAGCCTCGCTGGCTTCGGGGTGCCCTCGCTGGCTTCGGGGTGCCCTCGCTGGCTTCGGGGTGCCCTTGCACACAGCGAACGTTGCTCTGCCGTTGTGGAAAGCGGCCGCTGGGTGAAACGATGTGGGGTGCACAGAAGCCCTCAAGGTCCCCTCTTTGGGCGATGCTGGTTCAGAACGTTTGGGGAACAGCGATCATAAGTCAATGACCAAATTCTACAGTGTCCGGAAAAATGTAAATTTCAAGACGACCTTGCGCCTCCTGGACAAACACTAACAAGCTAAGCTTAATAATTTCCTACTAAATGTTTATTTCCCGTCAAATGTTTAGGCAACAAAACTCTTCCAGGACTTTGCATGAACCTTTTTATTTACAGCATTTTCTTCATCATTTATCTATGCGAACGCAACCTGACCCAGGAAACGTATTTGCATAGCAAATTGCAGGCCATTGATCGGGGGCTTGACTAAAGCTTTTGGATAAACATGAAAATTGCTAATGTGACACTATAGTTCACACACAGTATAAGCAGCCCAGAACAAGGCATGGCGTATTATGCAGATGTTGACGGCAGACTCACTTAGAGTGGTTTAAATTTGTGTTTGTAGCTACAAAAAAAATGAGGACAATGAGCACTTATGGATAATCATTTTGTCAAATGAAATTATAAATAATAACTTCCCTTTCGAATTACGGGAGAATTTAAGCAGAGAACAAAGGAAACATTTAAATTATACAGGGTGATTCGTGCTACAGTATGAGACAGACAGAAAGATAAATCGATGGACAGTTGGATGGATCGATAGCTGAAGGAATCAATAGATGGATGGATCAATTGATACATAGATAAGATAGAAAGATAGATAGATGATAGATGATAGATAAGATAGTTGATAGATAAATAATAAATGGATGGATAGGCAGATATAAAAGATGGTAGGTAACAGATGCATCGCTGGGTAGATGGATCATAGAGGAATGGGTAGGTGGCCAGACAGACAGATGACAGATGAATCAATGGAGAGAGAATGGACGAGTGGAAGGGACAGAGACGTTGACTCAGACAGACAGACAGATGAGGTAGAATGAATGACACAGAGACAGTGTCTGCAGCCCGAGTCCCATCTTGTCACCTTGTCTCCCCTTTATAATGCATAGTGAAGAGCGATGGGTTTTTAAAAATTTAGCTTTTACATGAAATAATTCAGAGACATAAATGCATACTTTATATATAGCTGGCACACCCGGAATGGAGAAATGATCGTATCCACGCCGAATGCCTCTAAAGCGAATGCCAGCGCGTGCCACAGCCGAACCCAGGTCTGTAGGGACAACGGCCGTTCCCTCGCGTGTCACCAGAGCCAGCGTCGCTGTCACTGAGGACGGGGCACCGGGCGGGGGCCGTGGAGCCAGGGCACGGTCCCTCTCTGACGTCTGACGGGTGGCGGGAAATGGTCCACACCCCGCCTTACGGGGTGCATCCGGAGGGATACCCCGAGTGCGGTTTGTGTGTTTATTTGCCACCAGCCCCGGAGCCCGACATCCTCGCCGCTCCTCCGCGTGGCCGACCGAGCACGTGTGAGTAGGACTGTGTACATGTGCATGTGTGTGCACGTGCGTGTATGTGAGTGTGTGTGGTGCATGTGTGACTGTACATGTGCATGTGTGCGCGGTGTGTGCATGTGTGAGTGAGCACATGTGTGTGGCACGTGGCGTGTGGTGTCTGCATGTGTGCGTGTGCGTACACACCTACCCTGAGGGTGCTGTGTGCCCTGACCACTATGACATGAGAGGGAAGGCAATTGTCACCCAGAAAATGCTGCTGTGCAGGCGACACGCGGGAGCCGTTCTGGTCGGTCCCCACGCGGTGCGGCTGGTTCTCCTGTGGCTTTGTCCCCACCCACATCTCCGCTGTGCATCCCTGAAGCAGCGGTGTGAGCGCGTGTGACCTGCAGGCCTCAGACAGTCAGGCCGCCTCCGGTGACACGGGTGACAACGTGGGAGTTCCCCAGAGGAAGGGGGACCCCCCTTCAAGGCTGTCGTCAGGCCAGTGGCGTCGCCCCCACAGGAGGAAGCTGGGCATCAAATCACAGTGGGCATCGTGAGCCTCGAACATCGGAGGGACGCTTCGGGCACTGGTCTCCAGATGGCCCTTGCCACCGCAGGGATGCAGATGTCCCCGAAACCACAATTACATTTCTCAGACCGATCCGTGGTCTTGTGTCCTGTTCAGAGTTTTTCGCGCTCGTTTCTTGCTGCCGAGTGCAAGCGTCTCTCGCGTGCCTCTGCGTTTACCTCTGATGGGTTGTTTACGGTTTGCAGGGTGTGGGGAATGTGACCGTGGCTGGCCAAATCACGGGGCGTCCAAAAACCTCAGACCCAGGGTCCATTCCGGGGCTGGGCCATGTCGCTGTGGGGCGACTGAGGGCCGGGTCTCCAGAGGCACAGCCGCATCCAAGGGTTGAGCTTCCTCACGGAACTGTGACCTTCGGACAAACTTAGGTCTTACAATAAATAGCATTATGACCAGAAGAGTCTTGACCGTATCACCATTGCTGAAATTTTGGCCCACGATTTCCTCAAATAGAATGTTCTATTTTGTCTACTTTTAGTTTTGAGTTTTCCGTGGTAAGAAGGCAGACACGCACGGGAAACACGTCTCAGGCGGTGGGCTGCGGGTCCACACCACGTCTGCGTCAGAACCACATGTGTGTGCACATGTGTGAGTGTGCATGTGTGTACATTAAATGTGTGTGGCACCCTGCTCGGCATGAGCCTCGGCCAGCGCGTCTCATGCTCACCCCGTGTGTTGCCCGTGCACACGCATGCAAACGTGGACACACACGCACGTGCACTTTGGGTTTTCGCTGAGACGCACCCGTGCTGGACCTCGGGGCTTCCGACATGCGGGGCGCGGGCTTCCAGCTCCGCACGCCTGTGCTGGCGTGTTCCTCATAACTGCCACCCAGTGCCACCGCCTCCCCGCCCCGTCGCGGGCAGGGGCGGAGCTGAGTGTCTCTTGCATTCTCTGCTTCCATTGATCGTGATCACTTACCGCTCGTGGCACCGAATCTGTCCAACAAGTTCACAAGCCGAACGCTGCTCCGTCACGCGTCGGCCTGAGCGGGGGCCAGGACCTGCTCTGGGTGGGACGTGCCCCATGGGGCTGACTCCGCAGAGCCTGGCGACGGGTGAGCGAGGGTGCCCGGTCTGTCCCTGACCCATCGGAGCCCTCACGGGGTCCCAGACGCCACTGGGAGGGGGTCCAGCGCCAAGAAGCAGGCGTCGGGCCAACCTCAGGCTTGGGGGCCACAGTCCCCTCATCACACAGCTGGGGGGGTGCTGAGCCCGCATCCGGGACCCCAGCCCTGGCGGGCTGCCGACAGGCCGCAGGCAGCAGAAGCACCTCGACGTCATGCTCCCTGGAGTGACTAGCAAGCTGGTCACCGGTAATGGCCAGCGCTTGCTGACCGGAACTGGACCTAACGTCGAGGCAGAGCCAGGCCAGCCGACCCCTGGGATTGTGGGGTGGCCGGCGCCTCACTACACCTGCCTTGCTGACGCCAGGGGGCTAACTCCGGGGAAGGGTGGGCGGCGGGCGGCTATGAGCGGCTCGGTCTCAGCATCTGGGGCCAGGGGCACCGGGCCGGGCCCTCCGGCCTCAGTCAACCTCAGCCACGGCCTCCAGGACAAACCAACCCGACCCCCACCCGTGGCGGCCTTTGTCAGTCCGTGTGGAGGTTCCACGCGGCCAAGAAAAGCTAGAGAACAAGTCGGCCCCAGAGCGTAACCCTGTCGCGTGACCTCATTACCCGTCCGACCTGATGGCCGTAGCTGCGTCCACGCGCTGACGTCCGCTCTCGTTGCAGATGGCTACCCCAGGGAAGAGATGGTTTACCGATGGAGGAAAAGCTCGGTGGAGGCGGCGGACCAGAAGTCCTGGAGGCTCTACCAGTTTGACTTCATGGGCCTCCGAAACACCACCGAAATCGTGACAACGTCGGCAGGTAGGCTCGACGGAACACGCCGTCCCCAACGCCTCGGCCACACGGTCACACCCTTCACGTAGCAGTCCGTCATGGGGGGGTGTCAGGGGATCAGACTCAGGCGGTCATGATTCCGAAGGGACGTTTGAGCCAAAACAACCGATTCAGAAATGAAAAGATGTTAAGCGTCTTAATTAGGACGTGGCTGCCGGGGACTTTGGGCCATGCGCTTCCCGAAGCAGGGCAGGCGTTGCCTCCCACGAGGATGGGGAGCAGAAACATGGGGCGCGTGAGCAAGTGGGGACCCTGTGTGCCACGCACCCTGAGCTGGAAGAGGCCAGATGAAATTTTAAAAACGTTTTCTCCAGCGCTGTCCCTGGGGAGGGGCGGGCATGGACGTCAGGGGGACGGAGCAGGCCGCCGGGGGCGGAACCGGGTCGGCTTCTGGACCCACACGTGATACCACTCATAAACGACAAAGCCTCCTCTTGACCGGGCTGTCGAGAACTTAAGTGAACTAGCAAATGCCACACGTACGTATAAGTAACACCCACTGTCATTGCCTAACGAACTTCAAGAGGTTTGCATATTGGCTTTTCTTGGCAAACAGTCCATTAAATCGGCCGTAAGCGTTGCATTCAATGAGTCGCCCTAACAGGACAGCACAGTGAGATTTGTATCTTGAAAGCAAATAGAGAAGCCTATCTGAAATAGTTCCCCTAGAAGAGACCCTAAAAGTCCTTTCTTCTGGGCGTCCTGTCACATTTGTCTGAGCGCGATCGCGTAATAAATCAGTCTGGGTTTCAGAGTCAGAATTTTAAAAATAGCGACGGTGTCTCTGTTCACAAGACGGAGTGAAGAAATCTTTCAAACCCACCGTGAGTCAGGTCCCTCTCTCAGAGAAGAAACGGGGGGAAACCACAGCCACCGAACGAACAGCTCATCCACTAAGAAAATGGAAGTTCTCGGATGCAGGTCACATCTGCCTATGTCTGTTCTTTGAGGAGCAGATCGAATTCATTATTTCTTAAAAGCAAAATTATCTTTGCATGGGACCCGAGCAGATTAGCGCGTTTAGTTGACATGACGTGTGTACGTGAAGCATCTCGCGAACTTCCTTGCTTCCAGGCTCACACCCGACAGAGCCAGGACACTGCAAATATCTTTCTTACTGGGTGGGGGTCTCAGAAGGGTGGCAGGCCTGGCTCACGACAGAGCGCCCAGCACGAGCCGCAGCTGACGTGAGGCTGGTGGCTTTTCCGTGATCCACTTCCTGGAGCCAACTCTTGGTTTCCAGAATGTTCTGTTTTCTCCAGTCCAGTGTCGGGTTATGTGTCACCGTTTGGGACGTTCCTTGGCATGGATGATACACAATCATTCGAGCACAAGAAAAAATCTGAAACTTGTGTACACCGACATAAGGGGGTGTGATAACTCAAAATTATCATTAAATGAGGACATTATTGTCGAAATTGAGAACTCTGGCAAAGAACGTTCTGGCATCTTCCCGTGTCGAAAGTGCAAGTGACGTTGGTCGTTTTCTGTGCTTTCCTGATCCGCTGTAAGCTTGCAGGTAGCTCTGCAGGGGGCTCGCCTGAGTGCGAATCCCTCGTTCATGAACGGCCGCGGCGAGCCACCGGGAGCATGTCCAGGGGGTGACCGCGTGCCCGGGGGGTGACCACGTGCCCGGGGGGTGACCGCGTGTCTGGGGAGCGACTGCATGCCTGGGGGGTGACCACATGCCCGGGGGTGACCGTGTGCCCAGGGGTGACCACATGCTCGGGGGTGACCGTGTGCCTGGGGGTGACAGCGTGCCTGGGAGTGACCCGTGTGCCTGAGGGATGACCAGCGTGTCTCCTCACGTGCATCGCTCTGGGGGGGCTGTGCCAGTCGGGGTACGGTTTCCTGCGTGCCACCCGCCGTGCTCCTCCACGGCCGCCACCCCAGTCTGCTTAACTTTATCACCCCAACTTCCCAAGCACTGATATCTCTCAGCCAGGGGCCCATTTTTAAGAGAGCTTTCACAGACTAGCGAAGGAGGACAGCCGTTCATGTGCACAGTGTCCCGTCAAAGAGGACACGTGTGACACGGCAGACAGCAGAGCCCTGGAGCCTCCCGCCTGCTCGAACCCCAGGCCTGTCCGCGGCGTGCCGTCACCCACGGGTCCCCTGCCCGTCTGAGACTCAGTCTCCTCATCTGTAAAACAGGGAAGAAAATACCAGTGCCCGCCTCAGGGACGGGGACCTGCCGAGGGTCCAGGGAGCTGACAGCAGCCGGCGACCACCGCCTAGCGTTAAAGCTACGCGTCTCTCCCAACAGGTGACCTATCTGTACCCTGGGGAACTCGCAGAGCAGTTAGCTCAGAGAAAGAACTTGGTAGACACGTAAATGTTTGGAAGAGAAAACCCCCATTAATTTGTTTAGCCAACAAGTCGAAGAGATAAATATTCCACTTTGCCAGTGTTTAAACGAGGGCTCAGAGATGCAGACTTGGCTAAGAACGCAACGTCTTAAGTGAAAGGGCGGGCCCTCCACGAGCTTTCTGTTTCTTCTGTAATGAAGCCACAGGTAAAAGGCGTTTTTAAACATGCTTTAGTCTGGGCCTAAGTCCCACTTCAAACGGATGTGACGATGACGTGAAGCTAATGCCACTGACGCCTCGGGCATCGTGAGGTGGCCAAGCCCGCGATGGCCCGAGGTGACTGCACCGTCACCAGCACCGCCGCCAGGTTCCGGCCGGGGGCGGGGTCCGGGGAGGATGGAGCCGAACACTCGAGTGGCTTTGGCTTTTTTGTCTGTTTCCACTCAGCACGATGCCCTCGAGACTGATCCAAGTTCCTGGGGGTGTGACAATGACGACGCTGTCACCCGGCAGGTTCCTCGCCCGCTCACCGCGAGAAGGGCCTCCGGGCCGGCCTTCGGGGCCGCCACGCGCAGGTGTCCGGGTCTCTGGGGTCCATGCCCACGAGTGGTTTCCGCACTCCGGAATTTTCGCGGCGTCGCTGCGTGTTCAGGTTTAAATCTTTCCATCGTGTTCTTTACCCGTCTCTTCCTTTGCTCAGAATTCCTCTTTTTTCGTGTTTCCGTTACGGTCATAATCGCTCAGCTAGACGCCCCCGGGGCGGCCGCTTTATAAATGGCGCCAACGCCTCCGCCGCTGGGCTGCGGGCGGACTCCGGTTGTCTCTCAGCCTGAGCGCGTCCAGCTGCCGTTAGGAGTTGAAATCTGGACCTGGGTCCGCTGCCGGGAGACTGGCTCGTGTGTAAGTCTGTCCTAGGTGACTTCCTCTGACGCCTCCCAACAGGGTGATCGAGTGACATCATGGCATCACTGGCCGATGTGTCGCTAAGCCCGGGTTCCCTGCTTGACCTCCACTGACCCCTGAGGGGTGAGCTGCCTGCCGCTCCCGCGGTGCCCGCTCGCAGCCCAGAAAGACCAGAAATGCAGGGGCCCCCGGTCCTTACTGACATGGGGGCCCCAGGGCCTCTGTGGCGCTTGACTGAGGGGACCATACGGGAAACCCGGAGGGCTCTCTCAGCACTCCCAAGTAGGCGACAGCGCTGTTGGCTGTGTCACCACGCTGTACGCGAGGCCCCGGGACTCAGCAGTGGAAGCGTGTGCCCTCGGCTGACTCGTCCCCACCACCTTCCCACGTGGAAGGGACACCGTGCAGCGTCTGCCTCTGAGGGACCTGCCTCGCCGAGCACAGGGCCCCCGCGGCCCAGCCGGTGGCCACACTGGCAGTGTCCTTCCTCGTGGCGAGTGCGTCCATGCGTGTGTGAGAACTGGCAACGGAAAGTGGACAGTGTCAGCCCGTGTGTGGGGCGCACGCAGCCGCAGAGAAGGCCCACGTTCCCTTCAGCCCTGGGCTGATGGCCGTTGTCACCCAGGCAGGGAGGTGGCTGCCGGGGACCTTGGGCCATGCGCGTCCCGAAGCAGGGCAGGCCTCCCACGAGGATGGGGAGCAGAGCGGGGACCCCGGCCTCTTCCAGCTCAGGGTGCGCGGCACACAGGGACCTGCTGGTCCCCCTAGGTGGGGCCTGCTCCCCAGCCGTCCGCACCCCCTGGAAGCCGACAGCGAAAACCGCGGGGCCCCAGCACCTCGCCGAGAGGCAGCAGCGTCACGGCAAGGCCCGTCACACGGTGACCGCGGGACGTCCGGGCAGAGTCGGGCCGAGGGTTCGCCGGCACAGGGGTGGGAGCCAGCCCCTCCGGCCGGGGAGCAGTGGGGCTCTCCTGGCAAGGGGCATCGCTCCCTGTGCCCGGCCTGGCCGTCTGGGCTTCTGCTGGGGCTGCGCTCTGAGCCGCGGGGCGATTTATCCTGTTCTGCTTTTCGGTTTGTGTTCTCCTCGGTTCTTCATTGAAATTTTATGTAAAAATTAATAGGCTTTTAACGTCGCACGGAATCCAGTAATATCCCCAGGAAAGAGCGAAACGGCATTCGTGTTACTTAGAAAGCTATTCGTGTTCTTTGATTGATTCCGGTTCATTATTCCGATTCCTTTGTACCGAAACGCTAATTCGCTTAACATTTTAAATGTTTTTCGGGACAACGACCTCAAAATTGATGTCTCTATCAACCATACTGAACACTTCATCTTGCAAAAAAAAAAAATCTGCCTTTCTGAAAGGCATAGTTTTCATATGGGTTTAGTGTAGTGTCCCTGTCGATCTTTTTAAGTAAAAACGGAACATTCCTGGTGATCTTTACGTTAAATAAACACCACGTAACATCGGTAAACGAGAGAACTACATTCTCCGACCCGACCAGTTCACGGGTTTGAACTGGTTTTTACGATCCTGTACTCCTAACGACAGAGCTGAATTAACGCGCCTGCGGGGCGGGGGCAGTGGGGACAGCCTGGAGGACAAAGTGACCTCAAGGTGGAGACACGGAGGTGAGCGGGAGCTACCTGGGCGCAGGAAGAAGGGACAGAAGAGAACTCTGGGCCGGAGGTGGGGGGACTGGCAGCCTCCGGGGCGGATGGCGGTGCATCTGAGGACCCGAGTGTGCAGCGTAGGGGGCCTGGGGCGCCCCACGCAGGGCGGTGTGGCCGTGACCGGGAAAGGTCGTCAGGAGGGCGTCGTGACACTCGTGTTTCGGACAGAGGCTCGTGGTGGCGGGACGTGGGACCGCCCGGAGCTGACGGGCCGGGGGCCGTGATGGCAGACGGCGCTCGGCGAGGCGGGGAAACGGCGTGTCAGAGTCACAGCCGGCGTCTGGGTTTCCGCCCCGAGTGACTGAGGCGCTGAGTGGACGGCGGGCACCGGTGCGGGGGTGAGGCCAGCTCCGGATGGGGACAGGCAGGGGCAGCGCCCGAGTCCAGAGGCTGAAGGTGGAGGACAGATGGGAGGACGGGAGACCTGACTTCAGCAGGAGGTCACCTCGAAATGACACGAATAGAGACGATTTGGAATAAAATGTGCAAGGTCTTCAAGATGCACCGTTTCCAGTGCCCCGGGGACTTTGTGGCATCGCCAGTAACGTCTCCGTGTCCCCAACCCCTCGCGGTGCGGCTCTGCCTCGGGAGGAGGGCGCGGGATGTCACAAAGGGCTTCCCGTTCGTTTTCTGGGTCGGCACAGCCCAAGTGCCGGACTCTCGAAAGGATGAGATAAACGTAAAAATATTGAAGAAAACATAAAGGACGAGGCTGATAAGCTAAAATTCATGCTGTGAAAACAGAGATGTCAGATCATAACCTGAGTTTATGTAGGAAAGTTTATGTCTCTCTGTCACCACTGAAAAAACGTGTGACAGTGGGCCGCGCGACGTTCCCCGTCACCCGTGATTTGAAACGTGCGACGACTTCCATGAGTGAAACCACGAATTCGAGCAATAATGGCTCGTGAGTGACGGTCCGTCGTGGAATAGACGCGCGTGTCTCTCTCCTCCGTCCCGTGTTTGTTTTGTGTCATTTACAGTGACCCTCAAAATGCCTTGCACAGCCGTGGGCACCGTAAAAATTACCAACGCCAGCACCGATCCCCTCCCGATGATATTGCTGCAGTTATGTCATTTTTAGCCACGACATTCACTGAACACGATAAGTCAGAAATTGTTTCCCTGCTTTACTTTCGAACCCGAGAAAGTCGTCTTACTGTTGGCCATCACGATTGCAGGTGACTACGTCGTCATGACGATTTATTTCGAGCTGAGTCGGAGGATGGGTTACTTCACCATTCAGACTTACATCCCGTGCATTCTGACCGTGGTTCTATCCTGGGTGTCATTTTGGATCAAAAAGGACGCTACGCCAGCACGAACCGCGTTAGGTGAGTTTCGAGAAAGGTCTCCTGTGTTGTTTTAACACAGAAGTGTCCCTAAAAACACTTACGATGCAAGAGGCTCTGTTCCAATGCAGCAGATCTCGCCTGGACGGTGCTCAGAGAGCTTCGGGGGGTCCGGTTAGGTGCTCATGTCTGACGGCGGGATTCCCCGTGCGCCCCTTAAGTGACGCCGGGGTTAGAATTCGGAATAAATCAATCACACCCTCTGATATTACGCCCTTAGGACGATGTCCTACACGTGCAGTCACTTCCCAGAATCCGCCACCCTCAAAAGTCTCTCTCAGTGCGAGAGAACGTGCCGTGCCTTTGCGGTCCCCATGCGGGGGTGGCAGACCGTGTCTTCATTAAAAAAAATGAAAGACAAAACAAAAAAAATGAAAGACAAAACAAAAAAATGAAAGTCAAAACAAAAAAAATTAAATTGCTGAACAAACCGAAAGGCGCCCGCTCCATTCAGGCATTTAACGTTGCCGTAAAGCCCGGGTCAGAAACGTCACGGGAACGTGGCGTCAGGAGGGACACGTGGCACTCACCCGGTGCCCGGGACGGGCGACGTGACGCCACAGCGGCTGGAGGGCGGGTCCCCGCGTGGCCCTTCCGCAGCTGCAAACCTGTCCCCGCAGGTATCACCACGGTGCTGACCATGACCACGCTCAGCACCATCGCCAGGACCTCCTTGCCCCGCGTGTCCTACGTGACAGCCATGGACCTCTTCGTGACCGTGTGCTTCCTGTTCGTCTTCGCCGCCCTGATGGAGTACGCCGCCCTCAACTACTACTCCAGCTGCAGGAGGCCCGCGGCCGCCAAGCGGCCGCCGACGGTGAGTGCGGGAGGGTGGCGGAGGGACAGCCTGGGCCCCCCGCCGGTGACGGAGATGGGTGTCACCGTGCGTCGAGGCCGCTCTGCGCCCGAGCGACCTGCGGTCTCCGGAGCGGTCCCTCACGAATGCTTCTGCTTGCCTCGTAGTCGCTGCAGCCGGATCCCTCGCAGTGGCTCCACGGGCGGGTGGCCCTGCCAGCCCCCTCGGTACGTATCGCGCTGTGGGGGCATTTCCGCAGACTGTCGCCAAACCGCGGGCGAAAGGACGTCCCCGCCGGCGCGTACGCTCCCTCCAAATGCGCCCCCTCGTTTTTTAATATCCAGCTTAGACAATCGGGAACGTAAAGGAGAAAAATTAATCGCCCTCCTGTCGCCCGGGACTAGTGTGTAGCCCACGGACTTCTGTTCTGCAGCTCAGGACGTGTCATGAACGAGCTCCTGTGTCACACGTGAATTGTGCAGGGTCAGTTTTTACCTGCATCCCGTGCTCGGTCTTGGCCGGACGGTGAGCTAACGCCGTCCTTGTCACCGCGGCTTTGCGTGCTCCCGGGACAGGTGACTTGCCCGTTGGCAGAATTCTGCCGCAGCCGCCACGAAGGCCCGACAGAAAGCCACCCGGGCTAGTGCCCCACGGGCGCGTCCTCGACTGTCGATGACGCTGACAGTTCCCACTTGTTTATTTTTGACTCGCGTTTGTGCCCCTGCCGATGGCTTTTCGTGTCTCTTAACTTTTATCGGTTTTCCTAACGCTTTTGTGATGTTTCGGCCCCTTCGCTTCCTCACTGTCGCCGTCTGCAGTTATTTCTGTGCCGTGCGTGTCGCAGTTTGCGTACCGTGTGCAGGGTACAGAGTCGCGTGTGGAACATGTTAGGACATCAACCCGCTTTTTGTTAAGTAGCTTTTACACTTCGGCTTTCGTTGGCAATGTTGTCGCTATCGGGTCTTGTACCTTTTGCCACGCGCACTGTTTTAAGTCGCCTGTTGTCGGATCTGACAGCCTGAAGTCCTCGCCTGTGTCCCGGTTGGGGTGGCCCGTCCTCCCTCAGAAGGACACGGTCCCCTCACATTCGTTTGTCTGTGCGACACCATGTGCTAAGGGCTCGTTTACCCTCACGACAACCCACGGTGCAGACGAGGACACGGAGGTGTGGAGAAGCACAGCCCTGTCGATGCTGACCGAGGTCTGACGATTATAAAAATCGTTCCCTTGTTCACACCCCCGAATTTCCAGTTTACAGCTGAGGTGAGAATCTAACTGCTGAAAACCGGGGAGACGTGGCTTTAAATCGCTGGCGTGAGCCGCCGCCCCGCGTACAGCGACCTTTACACACGCCTACGTGTGTCTGTTATGCCCGCGGTCAGCGACAATTAATCGGAAGCCACTTGTCAGGGTCGAGTGGCTTCGTCAGTGGTGGGTGAGCGTAAGGCATCTGCCCCTGACGCGCCACACGCGGACCTCTCCACGTCCGGCCAGCGCGGGAAATAGGAAGTAGGACATCCCCAGGGCACGCAGCTGTGGCGCCTCGCGAGGGGACAAGCAGCGTGGCCGGCACGCACTGAGGCGCGTCCGCACCCGCATCCCGCGGGACGGGAAGGCCTCCTCGATCCCGTACGCGTGTCCCTTACCGTCCGGCGTGTTTACCGTCTGCGGGATTGCGGCCGGCCCCTGATTCGCGAAGGTCTGGTCGGGATCTGTCAACTTGACGGTGACGGGGACTGAGCCGCCTTCGGTAGGAGCCGCTCGGCCAAGCGGTGCCGTTGCGGGTCGGGTCCGAGCTTTTTCATCGTGCGATGGGTTTCCGGGGACGGAACCGCATCGTGAGTCAGGGAGCCTCTGCTCACACCACGCACTTGGATCTACTCCGAGGCGACGGCAAAGCAGGGGACTCGAGTGGCCGCTCAGCCTCGCGACCCGCAGCGATCAGAAACGCAGCGCTGTCTGGGGCCGCGCGGGCTCCGTCCGGCCTTAGATTCGCAAAGACCGGCCCCTCGGGGGTGGGGAGGCGGACGGCGCCGCGCTGTCCCCGCCGCCGGGTGCCTGGCGCGCGCCCCCGCGGGCTGAGCTCGCCGCGTCTCATGGCGGTCCCTCTGTCGCCCCTGTCGCCCGCAGAGCTATTCCCTGCTGGACGCGAGGCCGCCGCCGCCCGCGGCGCTCACGCTGGGCCACGCCGCGTACTGGCCGGAGCTGGAGGACGCCTGCGCCTCCGAGTGCCTGGGCGGCAAGGACTGCAGGGGCTTCTTCTGCTGCTACGAGGAGTGCGCGTCGGGCTCCTGGCGCCGCGGCCGCGCGCGCGTCCACGTGCTGGAGCTGGACGCCTACGCCCGCGTGCTCTTCCCCACGTCCTTCCTGCTCTTCAACCTGGTCTACTGGGTCGGGTACCTGTACCTC
>NW_024354501.1:304761-309490 GCF_902729225.1 Pteropus medius | reverse complement strand
ACACGCAAGCACGCGTGCGCACACATGCATACTCACGCACACACGCACACACCCACGTGCACACGCACGCGCGCGCACACGGGGTGACCGAGTTTTCAGGCGACACCCCACTCACCCCTTCCCGAACCCGTAGTGGTGACGTCGACCAGGGGCTTTTGGCCAGTGGTGGCAGTTGCCGGTGACCCCTGCAGAGACGTCTGTGACGCGGGCGAGCAGGTGTCTGAGCGGCTCTCGCAGGCTCTGGCCCCTTCTGCTCCTTCCTCGGCAGCCTCGGTGGCGCCAGTGCCCACCCCGTCGCCTCCCCGCGGCCTCTCTGTCGTCGTTAGCTGGTGCCCCTCACCCGGGTCTGGGAGGGCTGCACCTGCTTCGTCCACAGGTTGCCAGCTGAGGAAAAACTGTGATTTTTGAAATGGTCGCGTTGCCGCGATCGTCGTGGGCGACCCCTCTGAGGGTGTTCGGTCCAAACGGGGCGGTGTTCTGACCCCGGGCCCCGGGCTCGGCCCCGTCCAGCGTCTCCCCCGAGCCTCCTGTCCCGTCTCGCCGTCTCGGGCTCAGTGATGCCCACTTGTCGCGGGGGGTCTACGGTCCACGAGCCGCTGTCTGAAAACGTTTTCCAGCGTGTGAGAGATGTAGATAGGATTTTTAAAATTTCTTAGTGAATATTATCTTTCAAATCACTTTAGATGCAAAAAACGTGGGGGGTAACGGCTATCGTCAACGATATATTTTGGTGAACAGCAATTATTTTGTACTTTGAAATATGGATCCCTAGCGAAATCCCAAGGAGAACACTCCCTGAAATGATGTTTTGATATTTTTATAACAGAAAACCACCTTGCTTGGTGACGCTGGGTCTTTGCTAGGCCTGGGTGCCAGTCTGTGCGTCCCCGGACCCCAAAAGCTTCCCCTCGCCGAGCGGAGGAAATCCTGCCGGTTCCTTAGTGACGCTTCGGCACCACCAAGGTTTTGGCACCAGAATCTCTATGCTTCTCATCTTTCTTGCCCAGAAAACTGAATTCATTTTATTGGAAACCATAGAATTGTGTTTAATCTGTTTAGTGTGCAATAGTATATGCTCAGAAAGAAACAGAGGTAAAACGCTACGCAGAGGAAGCACGTAGACGCGGAAGCCGCCGGGTCGAGGGCAGGGAGGGGAAGGTGCGGGCGTGGGCTCCCCGGGTGTCACGCTGGGACTCTGCCGAGCGACACACCCTGTCAGCTCCCGCCTTTCGGTCTGGCACGTGCTGCACGGGCCAGTGGCTTCTGCGTAGCGAACCTGGTTTTGCAGAGGAAAAGGATAGTAATTGCTCGGGAGGAGCAGGTGGAACCCGCTGGCTTCGGCGACGTGCCTGCTCTATCGCAGTGTCAGCGGCTGGCGGCACGAGCCGCCCTCCCACGCGGGGCCCCGTCCCCGGGGAACCCCGCCACGGTGCGCCCTGGAAGCGGCCCAAGGCTGGCCTTCTCCAAACGCAGTTTCCAACTTCATGAATTTATCTTTCCTAAGAGTAAGAAGAATTCCAACCCGGTGCAGCTTAAAGAACGTTCTAGAGGGAATGGAATTTCTAGTGAAATTCTCCCTGGGAGGCACATCACTTAAAGCGTTTTTAGAACATACATTTGGCTCCGTTAAAACTTAGTTTTTTGGTTTTTTTTTTTTAGTGATGCCTCTTGTCTCAAAGCCGCCCAACACCTGGGCACTGCTGGCAGTTCACAGAATCACACGCGTAGGGAGTGACCTCAGCGCCAGGCCCAGCGGGCCTGCTTACGGAGCACACGAGTCACGGCCCCTTGTCCCCGAGAACGTCCATCTCCAGGGAGCACGGCAGCTGTGCCCCGCACAGCGTAACGTGGGGCCCGCACTTCGGGCGACGTGCCCTGGGCCGCAGGCTGGCCGGCGTGTCAGCCCCGGCTCGTCCCCCGGCCTCCGCCCCCGTGCAAAGGGCAGAGCTAGGGCCTCGCCTGTCACGGAGAGGAAGGATGAGGAGGGAAACGGGGGCGCGTGAGGACACTGTCACCAGATGCCTGGTTAGTCGTGAGGTGCGCGCTGTGACGCATACCGTGCCAGCTCCGCCCGCCAGCTTGGGCTGTGGCATCAGGCTTTGGGTGGGTGTGTGGCAGCGTGGGCCGGTCGCCTGAGTGTCCCACGCCCCACAGGAGCTACTGCGTCCTCACTTTGGGAAATACTCCCAGTCGGGCGGGTGACGGGTCTGCATGTAGACGGGGCCGCTACGTTCTGACCACGGTGGACCGTACGACTGTGGCTGCCGAGCCAGGGGCGGGGGGCGGCGCGTCACGTGAATGGAATTCACACACCTGTCCCTTGTTTCGCTCAAATTCCCCAAATGTCTCTTCGGAGTCCGATGACGAGTCAGGTGCTGGTCACAGGAGAGCGAAGCTGCCGTGAGTTACTCGGGGCCCGGCCGGTGCCGCTCCGGCTCGCCCAGCACGTGCCTTAAAACACACACGCGCTCGGGACAGACGCGCCTTCGACCTTCCGTCTCCTGAGGACACCTGGGCTTCGTGCCACGGAGTCTGTGTCTCCTGAGAGCGGATGGGGCGGGTCTCACTCTTAACCATCATGTCCTTAGCATCAGGTCACTTAGGGGCACAGGTTAGAGGATCCTTCCGCTGAGGGTACAGCGAGGGTTTTCTGGTTACCTATGAGCAAACGGGGCCAAATCTGAAAGTGACGTAGTGCTTGTGAAGAGCCGTGTGTGCACAGAGAACCTTCACCCCGAGTCCTTGAACCTGGCCGTAACTCGCTGCAGTACAAGTGTTTGGGTGTTTTTTTCTTTCTTTTTCTTTTTTTTTTTTCCCTGCTCTGCCTATGTCACACTCCAGAAGCCAGAAAAGGTCTCAACCACCCCATTTTGTGCTGACAAATACCTCACCCCGGAAGCAACGGGCACTTCCTACCCAAAGGGCTAGAAAACAAGACAGAACCCTCCTGCTCATTTGTATCTCGGCTGCTAACGACTGGAAACCCTGCCCCCCGTGGCAGAGCGCAGCCCCTCAACGGCCCCATGATCTGGCAACTGTCGGTGTGCTTTTTCCGGGCATTTAAAACTATATACGTAGGAAATTTCGGCCTCGATTTCCATTAAAAGTTACCAAATGACCTGGGATAAACATAATTGGATGTAAATAGACACTGAAAGGTTTACTGTCAATTGGCTTCAGACCACTATTATTTTTCAAATATTCAGAAAGGTATTTGGAAATAAGGGGGAAAGAGCCAGATTCTGAAAGTCACGATTTTCCGTGGCGCCCCCTTCGGATGGCCCCGGACCGAGGAGGCATGTCATCTCGTGTCCTTTTCTCAAATTTGCCTGTAGGAAACTGGTTCACAGCATTTGGCGGTTACTCCGCATTGTAGAATCACATCCAAAGAACCAAAAAAATAACAATAGTTCAGGCTAAGTGACAGACCCGTCCTCTGTTCCTCGCTGACTTCACTTTTACTATAAAAATAGATTCCCATCATTATAGGGAGGACTCAGCCGTTCTTCCGATTACAATTAGCATTTCCAAGATATAAGCCCGATCTGGTTCTACTAAGGTCGAAAGGGAAAACGTTTCATGTGTTTTTTTCAAAATGTCCTCTAGGTAAAGGACGCTTTGGTGTTTAATGTTGTCAGTAAAACACCTTAAATCTCGTATTACTCTGCTCAAACACAAAAAAATTTAGACAACTTTAGATCAGTGCTCAAAAAATTAGGTGAACTGTCACTCAAAAGTTTTCAATGTTTTGAGTTAACTGAGTGGGTCTTTCAGAGCCTATGATACAGGGACATGAGCTAGAAAATAAATAGGAAGAACGAACTCAAGCATGCACGCACACACACGTGCACATGCACACACATGTGCGTGCACACATGTGCACATGCACACACACAAAGCAAACGCTGAACAGGGCATCCAGGTAATTGGGGAACTGTAAATCGTCTCGCTTGAATTTTTCAGATTATCGCCGCTTCATTTTTTGCGTTTATAAACACAACACAGAGCTTTCCCTGCCCGGTGGGCCGACCCCACAATGCGAGGGTGGAAATGGTTCCTCCGTGTCTCCTCGGCATTCGAACTGGACAGGTGGGAAAGAGCCCGCAAGACCGATGGCAGTGGCGAAGCCCGGACTGAACGGTGGCTGGCACCGTTTCCTCTCTTCCAGTTATTCAGAGTTCCTGCTTTGTTTTTCCCACTCACCACGTTTTCACCAAAGGATCGAAGCTCCCATTTTCCATTGAGCAGCACAAGTCCTGACTCACCGTGGGCTCCAGTCTCCGGGAACGAATGACGTGCTCTGACTCGGTTGCTGTTTATGACAGCCGGCTCGTGTCGTGTGCTATCTGTCACGGAAAGGATTTGGTCAGTTTTGACAGTGAGCGAAGGCCCCCCCAGTGCACAGAGCAGCACTTCAGTCCCGGGGACATCGGGCCACCCGTCCCAGTCGACCCATTCACAGTCGCTAACCTGCCCCTTTAATTGAGTCCACGCACTGACGGGCTTACGGTCGCCCTGGAAGCTATAGAGACGTAAAAAAAAGAAAGAAAGAAAGAAAGAAAAAAAAGGAAAACTAAATTTTGAAGTCAATGTAATTAGAAGTAGTGACTGAAAATGCACATAACTTGCTGACTCAATTTTCAAATTGTCAGCTAGATATGATAGAATTTTAGGAGACAAACTATGCTGCATCATCACCACCATCACCATCACCATCACCATCATCACC
>NW_024354501.1:120100-303731 GCF_902729225.1 Pteropus medius | reverse complement strand
CCATCATCATCATCATCATCACCATCATCACCATCACCACCATCATCATCATCACCATCACCATTATCACCATTAGCATCATCAACACCACCACCATCGATATCCTTGTCATGTTCCATATTAGTCCTTAGCTATTGAGTCAACACAAAGGCTTAATGTGTTTTCCAAACTGTGACAAAATTAGGACTTAAATTTAAGAGAAAAGTTTTATTTTAAATATTAAATACACAGAACATAGTTCAAAATTTGACTTGCCTAAAACATTAGGCAAAGAACAGTAGTCCTGTCTACCCTGCCTCAATCAGAGTTTGAAACTACTCAAATGGAACACTCCACCTAATTTTAGGTTGTTGGTTACTTCTGGTTTTGGTCTGATTTTGGTCTGGTTTTGGTCTGGTTTTCACTTCACTTGGCTTTTTTATTCTTTTCCATGAAAGTGACATTTGAATCGGCCTAGAACTATCTGTTTTCTCTAAAATGGATGTATCCGTGGACAACATAGATTTCATTAGCCCTAAAGGACAATCAGTATGCTTGTTATTTTATAATTTGGGTTTAAGCTTTGATTCTCCATTATTTATCTTGGAATTTTTACTTCTGGATTGAAACAGACACAAGAATAATATATGGATGAAATTTATAGTATTTACTATTATATTATCTCTGTTTAGAGCAACTGTATTAAAACACTTTAAAAGACACTTTCGATCATTCTTGACCTTCAGAATGACTCGGTCTGTGCCAGTAAACACGTCTGCATAACCACAAGCAGCTGCCAGACTGAGCAAAAGACTCACTCCTCACGAGGGCGTCCTCTCCGGAAGGTTCCAGGGGAGTGGCGGTGCTCAGGGCTGGGCCTGCTTGTCGTGTGAGGGGCTAGGGGCCACCCCGTGTTTACACACGGCGATGTGTGCATTCGTGTGTGCGTGTGTGTGTGTGTGTGTGTGTGAACGGTGAAGCTGGAACAACTCACTAGCGTGTCTCACTCTGCCCAGCACCCCAAGTGCAGCAGAAAGCCCACGGGCTCCCTGAGCCTGCAGTCGAGGGGACGCAGTCGGGGAGAGGGAGGGACTGGCAGCCTCGACATTCCGACGACTGTGGGACCACGACCTTCCTTTAAAGCAGTCGAGCTGACATACCTGATCAGGAGTCGCGTGGGGTCCGGACAGGCCCACCCGACCGCCACGTCCACTTGGGTGCACATCCAAGCTGTGCACGTCATGGAAGTTTTACCTGATCGGCTCGAGGTCGCTCTCCAGTGCAGGGAACACACGGCACCCCTCACCGGTTTAGGACACGCTTCCACACGCGACGTGGTAGAGGCCTGGTGTGGACCAGGGGACGTGGGATCTCCTTGTGTGTGGACTGTCCTCTCTTTTCGAAGCGTGTGCTTAAAGGGAAGCTGTGGGCACCGGGAGACATCACCTGTCCTGCCCATGAAGCCGGCGCCCAGGTGGGGGGGTGGGAAATTCTGGGATGTGACAGCATCTTGGCGGCAGCTGAGCATGCGGTGCAGAGAGGGGGCGTGCCCTGCCAGAGAGCCCGCGCCCGCCCCTCCCCAGGCGAGTGGGCCACGACCAGGTCCCCGCGGTCACCACGTGCCCCCTGCGCCCCTGTGGAACCGTGGGGACTGGAGGCCCCGGCTCATCCCAGGCGGCTCCAAGGGCCCCGTCCGCCCCGTGTAGCGCGTGGCTTCCTAGTGAGACGCAGGCTCACTCGTGCCCCACGTGCCTTGGTGACACGGGTGACTCCGTGCCCTGCTTTGCCCTCCGGGCCACCCTCTGTATTTGTACTTGGATTCCTATGTTTGTACTTCTAATACGAATAAACACACTTGTCAGAAACACGTGAGCCAGGAGCAGACGTCTTTCTGGTGTGGGGGTGGCCGATCAGGAGGCCGGGCGGGGTTGAATGTGGGGGGGGCTGCACGGCCTGGCCACCAGCCAGGGCGGGACACCAGCTGCCCCTCCCAGAGGGTCCCCACCCTGGCAGGTGAGTCTGGCAGATTCTGCGAATGGGGCAGGGGGTAGGCGTCTTCCCCGGCAGAAAGGTCACAGGACCCGTGTCCTCCTGCCGAAGCCCAAGCAGGCCCCTGGCCCCTGAGGGCAGGAGACCCCGTGGCAGAGACTCAGATGCCCACCCGGGGGCCTCCCGGCACAGACCGTCCACCGCCCAGCGCTCCGCCCATTGGCGGGCACAGAGGTGCTGTCCTCGGCTTCAGTCAGTTTGACCAAAGCTGGCCATTTTACCAAAACCAGACGGCTCTGGGTCCACTAGCTCACGGGCCGCAACTCAGCTGGATGCCCAGCCTCCCGGGGGGACCCCAGCGGGGGAGTGTGGGCCCCCTGTCTGCTCCTAACCCGCCTGGGGCCTGGCCGGCCTCCCGTGGGGCTCCTGCATGTTGGTGGGGTCCACGGCAGCGTCTCCAACAATGACCCCTCGGACGGCCCCGCTCTCCGCTTGGGCACAGTGGACATCTTGTGTCTCTTCACTCCTTCCTCTCACTGGACCGTCCAGCCCCGTGGGGGGAGGTGGCCACAGCTGGCATTTCTGCAGGACCGACTGTGCGCTGAGAGCTTGGCGTGTGGCGTCACAGACCCCCAGCTCCCTGTGTGTCACCATGTTCATGAGAAAGCTGAGGCTGAGGTGAAAATAACTTGCTCGACATCACAGACCCAGCGAAAGGCAGAGAAAAGGATTTAAATGCTGGAAATGTGACTTCAAGCCCCCTCCTCCCCCAACACACACACTTAGCAGCTACACGGGGCCAGCCAGGGGCGGTGCGTTTCTGAAACCCTTCTGTTTGTAAGGTAGCAACTCCCTTTTGAATTAATTTAAACACACTTTTGTTAGGAAAAGAATGTCTCTTTCAAAGGACCTCCAGAGAATGAGCTAGAAGGGCTCGCTGAGGCCAGCTGTGTTGAGCTTCACAGAAGCGGTAACGGCTGCCTCAGCTGAGAAGCCCTGCATAGAATGTTCTCCGGCTTGATGGCTTGATTTGCAAATCAAGAGCAGACAGCCCGGGGCCAGTGACCGGTCACACAGCTGGAATCCAGGGGAAACTGGCATTCAGGAGGCCGGGCTGTGGGAGCCCCTGCCCCATGGCAAGCCCCACCCTGCCCTGAGCCAGAGGCGGGCGGGGGAGGGGGGTGTCGCAGCCAGCCCACGCACCTGGCCTTTCACAGCACGATGCCAGCAATCCCAGGATGCCTGGCGCCAGAAAGTCAAATCTTAAAAGGTTTACTTACCTCCCGCAGGTTTTCCCCAGGAGGAGGAACAATGGATCAAACCAAACAAGCAAAAAAAAAAAAAAAAAGGCAAGGCTTGGGGTGGGGGAGTGGAGAATAATTTTCCCAAAATAAAGCCTTTTGAAAGATGAAAACTTGCAAAAGCTATTTGTGTCCGAGCCATCCTCCCCTCCATCATGAAGCCCATTTTGCCTGATGCCTCCTCTCCCAGATGTGGCTGCTGCCCACTGTGTTGCCGGGGGCTCCCTGTCACAGGGCCCTGTAGTCACAATACCACCGCATCTGTAAGGCGTTTGTCTAAGTGACTCAGGAGGGATCGTAGTGCTGGAGCCAAAGGGAGAAGTGACATCTGAGGGACGGTCCCTAGTCACCTGTCTACAACGGGAAGGACACAAATCCAGGAATTAGACCTGCCAGGGGAGCGACACTCGGAACTAGACTGAGCAGCAGGTCTCGGCAAGCAGCTGCCGGCCTCCGGCTGGCTCTCGCGGGGCTGACATGGGGACACCTGGACGCCCTGGCTCTCCGAGTGCTGACAGACACGGGGAGCCAGCAGGGCCCTTCGATGCGCTGAGTCACAACAGGTGTGGGCAGCTTTGCAGGCTGCGGGACGCCCGGGCGGGAGCTGGAGACAACCATAGCCTGGCGGGGCCGGGCCTGCTGCGGCTGAGCGAGGACAGGGCGTGGGCCAGCGCTGGGGACAGGAACAGCGCAGAAAGCTACCGCTTGTCACAGCTCTGCCCGGGCGCCGGCTTCCCGTTCGGACCCGGCAGGGGAGCGGTGGTGCCGGGGTTGGGCGCTGAGCCTGCTCCGGGCGAGGCTGGACGCGAAGGTTCCTGGCCTCGCCTGCTGGGGCAGAGCGGGGCTGCCCGGCCGTCTCCCAAGGGCGCGGCCGCCAGGTGGGCCCCCTGGCAGGAGACGCCCGTCCCTGCGTGACACGGCGCCCAGTTCTCTGCCTCCATCCCAGCTTTTCTACCTCTGCCCAACCCCGCACCCCGCGGTTTACAGCTCCGCCTTAGTTCTGTCACCCCAGTTTCTCTGGCTCGCTAGCTCTTGATTCACGCCCAGTCTGACTCCACTTGTCTCTCTGTCTTTGTCCCCAGGCTCTGACTCATCCCCAGGCTCCTGACTCTGCCCTTTTCTGACTCTGCCTCCAGCTCACATCCGCCCAGTCATGACTCCACCCCCAGCCCTCTAGCTCCCACCCCCAGTCCAGACAGCACCCAAGCTCTGCAGCTCCCACCCCAGCTCTCTGACCCTGTCCCCCAGCTGACTCTGCCCCAAGCTGACTTCACCCTTTATGGGCTCAGCCCCCCAGCTCTGACTCTGCCAGCACTTTCTTGACTCTGCTAGCTCTGACTCCCCAATCTAACTCCACCCCAGTTCTCTAACTCCGCCCCACATCCTCTGACTCAGCCCCCCACTTCTGACTCCACCTTTCTCTGACTCCAGCCCCCAGTTCTCTGCTCCACCCAGCTCTCTGAGCTCTAGCCCCAGCTCTGGCTCGCCCCAAGCTCTTTGGCTCTACTGCAAGCTCTTGCCCAGCTCTGACTCCGCCCCAGTCTGACTCCACCCTGTTCTCTGACTCCCGCCCCCAGCCCTCTGGCTCCGCCCCGGTTCCTGACTCTGCCCAGTTCTGACTCCACCCCCCAGTTCTCTGACTCCACCCCAGCTCGGATTCTGCCCCCAGTCCTGACTCCGCCTCCAGCTCTCTGGCTCCGCCCCAGCTCTTTGACTCCACCCCAGTTCTCTGACTCCGCCCCCCGCAGACGCAGGGCGATGGGTCAGCTCGGTGCCCCCGCCCATGCGATGCCTCGGGTCTGGGTCTGGGGGCTGCACCGGGTCTGGGGGCTGTAGGCCCCGCTCGCTGTGCCGGCGGCTCCTCCTCCATCGGGGTCTGTGCACGGACCCCAGCGGCGCTCTCTGGGGACGAGGTGACCGGCCGTGGGTGTCACGGCTGTCCCACCGCTCCCTCGCCCACCCTCGCTTTTCCCGGTGTCTGAACTGGCTCCGACCGGCCGGGAGGACGGTCTCGGCACCAGCAAAGCCTCTTCCGGTCAGACCGACCAGACGCCCCGTCCTGCAGAGCAGTCCGCACACGGCAAGTCACCCCGCCCGCAGCTCCCGCTCCCCCAGAACAAGACAGCTCCCGGACCGGGGGTGCCGTCCCCGTCGCATTGACTGACCCTGCCAGCCGACCGTCTGCTCGCCCTCCCCCAGGCCCACTCACGCGGGGGCTTTTCCTCCCTGGGCCGGCCGGGTCCTCCCCACTTAGCTCCTTCCGCTGTGACCGGGGTGTCCCTGCACCGGGGTCCCCCTCCCTGGGGGCTCGGCCGCCTTCCTCCTTTCTCAGGCTCTTCTTCCGCGGCCCCTTCCCTTGGTGTTTCTGCTGGGACGTGACCCATTTTCCCTGCCTGACCTCACAGCCGCCTGGCGCACTCAGCTCCCATCCACTTGAAGATGAACAGCGGCTGGCGTCTGGGGACCTGACAGGGCAGACTCCCGCAGGCACCGCCCACAGAGGCAGCCGCGCAGGTGACGCAGAGCGGCGGGCAGTGCCAAGGGCCCAAGACCCTGGCTGAGCGAGCGTCGACTACGCAAGAGCGAGCAGTCCTGACTCGGGGAGGAGGGCCGGCGTCGGGAAAGGAACACAGCGTCCTGGGTTAAACCCGTTTGTTATTCCAGGTCCCCTGCTGGCCGAGGAGCGTGGCCGCGCCCGCGTCCACCTGCCTCCGGGGGGAGCCGCGTGGCGTCCCCGTGTCCACCTGGCTCCGCGCAGATGAGGGCAGATGGAGAATGAACGGGAACATTCCGAGTCTCCTCCTCGGGACACTTCGTTTTTAATAAAATGTTTCCTTACACACTATTTGGGGTACGCGCTCAGGGTACGACTTCCTTGCAGGTTCCTGTGTAACGTGTCTATGGGACGTGACTTGCCAGCATTAACTGAAAAGGGGCGGGGAGGGGGGAGCTCGGTGGCCAAGCGGCCCCAGGGGACGCACCTGTGCGTCCGAGTGCCCCTGGGGGCGTCGGATCCAGGGCTGGTGCTGCTCAGGTCCCGTCAGCTGTTCCAGCTGCGTCTTAGCTCCACCCATCCCGGCCGTGAGAGCGACCAGGAGGTAACACATGCCAGCAGTGCAGGGAGAGGCGACCTGCATTGACCCAGCCCTGCTTGGCGAGAGGCCTTGGCCTCCAGCACCAGTATGTGTGTGAGGGGCAGGGGAGGAGTGTGAGGAGGCGAGGGAAATGAAAGGCAAAAGATTTAAAAAAAAATAAAGCAAGGTGTCCCCGTGTCGCCCCGCCCCTCTTGACCCCGAGTACGAACTGAACTGCACGCGTGGGCGGAGGGGAGAATTTGAAGCCGGTCCCCAAATGGCCGAGCCCGAGGAATCAGCGAGCACGACAGAAAGCAGAGCAGTGAGTGCAGAGCGCAACAGCTGGGGCTCAGCAGCTGGGGCAGTGAAGCGGATGCTGAGACCTTGAGCCTGGGAGCAACCCCGTCCACCGTCCCAGAGCACACCCTCCCTCCGCCCCATAGCCTCCCGCACCCGGCACCTCGGAGCCCCAGGGGAATTTGCACAACTAGTACCAAAACAAAAACTGTCCAGGTGTCACAGACAGGGCCTGCGACGGAGGTGATTTGAATATTCAGTATATCAGACAGAGAAAAAGGGCATTCAGTTCAAAGCAGAGATCCAAGAGGCTTGGATGCCACCTGCTGGAACTCGAAAGAAAAACACCTTAGAAACAGGCTAAAGAGAGACCTCTGTAAAACTCTTTCTGAAAAAAAGCAGAGTGCACTCCCATTAATGCCCAGGCAGAGAAACAGTCCACCAGACAGCATGAACGACCAGGGTGACAAGGCAGCTCAGAAAGAAAAAGAACGATCTTCAGAAAATAAGCTTAAAGACACAAAAATGTACAATTTAAATGACAGAATTCAGGATTGCGTTCCTTTAGAAAAAAATCGATGAGATACAAAATAAACCAGATCAATAACTCCAAGAACTTACAATCACAATAGACTAGCAAAATGGGTTTTTTCGCAAGGAGATTAAAACCCTGAAAAAGAACCAAGTAGAACTTCTGGGGATGAAGAACACAGCAGAAGAGATGAACAGTGAAATACCAAGCTTAGGAAACAGAGCTGACCAAATGGAGGAGAGAATCAGTGATATCGAAGACAGAAATCTAGAAACGACTCAGGAGGAAGAAGAGGGAGACCGGAGAATAAAAAGAAAATGAAAGCTATACAAGAACTAATGACACCATCAGAACACTGCGTATTCTCGACAGAAAAGGGAACAGAGCATATTCAGATAAACAGCTGACAGGAATTTCCCAAATCCAAGGAATGACCCGGAGCTTTGAATCCAAGAAGCTAGCAGAACACCCAATTATCTCAACCCAGAAAGGACTTCTCCAAGACACATAACATTAAAAATTGTCAAAAATTAATGATAAAGAAAATTCTCAAGACAGCCATGGAAAAGAAGACAGTCACCTATAAAGGAAAACCCATCAGCACAAACTTTGCAAGCAAGAAATGAGTGGAACCAAACTTAAATGAAAGATATTACCAGCCAAAAAGAATACATCCAGCAAAGTTCGCCTTTAGATGTGAAGGAAAAATAAAGACCTTTCCAGACATACAAAAACTGGGGGAATTCCCCACTACCAGTCCTGCATCATAGGAAATACTGAAAGGGCTCAGCCCGCCTGAAACAAAATGACGAAAAAGACACAGAACTGTGAATAAGGTGACTAGCAGTCAGACAAAAGCACAGGAGTACAATCCTTATTAAAACAGGGCGTTATATGCCTAAATATAAAGAAGAAAACTGCTATTGTGAGTTAGAAATAAACGTGCAGCATACATAGGGACAATCTGAGACAACAATGACAGGAAAGGGGAGGGAACAAGGGTCCAGATTGGCAAAGGGGAATGGAGATAAGGCACAGTGGAACATGGACTGCTGTGTAGATATGCGACTCCCCTTCCATATGCTCAATGGTGACCACACGCCGAAGATCCAGAACAGAAGTGCAGAGCTAAAACGAGAAGGAGCAGAGGGAAAACCCACGGAACCCAAAAATGAAATGACAGACAGAATCGCAAGGACAAGGAAGCAAGGAAGACACCGAGCTACCAGAAGACAAGATAACATGGCTAGAAGAAGACCGCGTATTACGATAATCACCCTGACTGTAAATGGACTGAACTCCCCAATAGAAAGGCACAGAGTAGCAAGCTGGATCGAAAAATGAAACCCAACCACATGTTGCCTCCAGGAGACACACCTCAGCTCCAAAGACAAATATGAACTCGAAGCGAAAGGGTGGAAAATGATATTTCAAGCAAATGGCACCCAGAGAAAAAAGCGGGAGTAGCGGTACTGATATCGGACAAAACAGACTTCACAATAAAAAGGTAAAGAGAGATGCTGAGGGACGCCTCATGATGATAAAGGGAATCAAATACGAGGAAGACATAACACTTATTAATATCTCTGCTCCCAATCGGGGAGCCCCGAAATACGTAAAGCAATTACTAACAGCATGAAAGGGAGAAACAGACCAAACCGCGATCGTAGTAGGGGATCTAAATACCCCACTGTCGGATGTGGACAGATCCTCCGAACAGAAAATCAATAAAGAAATAACATCCTTAAATGACCCATCAGACCAACTGGACATAATTGACATTTACAGAGCCTTCCATCCCAAATAGCTGCTTAGACATTCTTCCCTAGTGCACATGGAACATTCTCAAGGACTGACCACATACTGGGACACAGAGACAGCCTCGACAAACATAAGAGGTTCGAAATCGTATTCTCTGATCGTAATGCTTTGAAGATGGAGATCGACTGTAAAAAGAAAGCGGGAAGAACCACAAAGACATGGAGATTAAGCAGCACACTATGAAGAATAACTGGGGCGGAGAAGAAATCGAGAGATACATAGAAACGAATGACAATTAATGTAGGACGTATCAAAACTTTTGGGACACAGCAGAAGTGTTTAATAAGAAGGAAGTTCAGATCGTTACAGATCCATCTCAAAAAACAAGACTGAGCCCAAATAGACAAACTAACGCTACATCTGAAAAACTAGACAAAGAACAGATGAAGCCGCAGATCCGCAGGAGGAAGGAAATCATCAAAATTAGAGCAGAGTTAAACGAAATTGAGAACAAAGAGACAAGAGCAAAAATAAATGCAACAAAAAGCTGGCTCTTTGAGAAGATTAATAAAACGGACAAGCCCCTGGCTAGACTCACTACAGAAAAAAAGAGGACACAAATAAACAAAATCAAGAATGACAGAGAAGTTATGACAGATACCACATAATACTTCATGGTGAAAAACTAAAAACCTTCTCTCTAAGATCAGGAATGAGACAAGACTGTCCGCTATCACCACTTTATTCAATATAATTTTGGAGGTCCTGGCTACGGCAATCAGGCAAGAGAAAGAAAGAAAAGGCATCCAAATAGGAAGTGAAGAAGTCAAACTGTCGCTATTTGTAGGTGACATGATTCTCTGTACAGAAAATCCTAAAGACTCCACAAAAACACTACTAGAAACGATAAGCAAATACAGTCAGGTTTCTGGATACAAAGTCAATGTTCAAAAATCAATAGTGTTCCTATGCTCTGATAATAAACGATCAGAAAAGAAATGAGGAAAACAATTCCTCTTTCAATTACAATAAAAAGAATAAAATACCTAGGACTAAAGCTAACGGAATATGTGAAGGACCTATGAAAACTATAAGACTCTGCTAAGAGAAACTGAAGAAGACACAAAGAAATGGAAGAATCAACATAGTTCAAATGACCACATTACCGAAAGCATGTTACAGATATAATGCGATCCCCATCAAAATCCTGTTGGCATTTTTTTTAAAGAAACAGAACCAAAAAATCATCAGATTTGTATGGAAGCACAAAAGACGCCGAATCGCCAAAGCCATCCGGAGAAAAAAGAACGAGGCTGGAGGCATCACTCTGCCCGACTTCAAATTATACTACAAAGCGACAATAATCAAAACGGCATGGTATCGGCACAGAAACAGACACAAAGACCAGTGGAACAGACTCGAGAGTCCAGAAATAAACCCGTATTTATATGGGAAAGTCATTTTCGACAAAGGAGCCAAAAACACACAGTGGAAAAAGCAAAGCCTCTTCAATAAATGGTGCTGGGAAAACTGGAAAGCCGACTGCAAAAGAATGAAACTAGACTGTTGTCTATCACCACACACCAAAATTAGCTCAAAATGGATGAAGGACCTGAATATAAGACCGGAAACAATAAACCGCATAGAAGAAAACAAGCACTAAACTCGTGGACCTTGGACTTAATAAGGATTTTATGAATTTGACCTCAAAGGCAAGGGGAGTAAAAACAAAAATAAATAAATGAGACTACATCAAACTAAAAACCTTCTGCTCAGCAAAAGAAACCGTCAACAAGGTAAAGAGACAACCATCCAAATGGGAAAATATATTTGCAAACAATGTCTCTGATAAAGACTAAATATACAAAATATACAACAAAGACCTCATACAACTCGATAACAATAAAAACAAACGATCTAATTAAACAATGGGCAGAGGACCTGAACAGACATACAAATGGCCTAGAGACATGAAAAGATGCTCAACTTCACTAGCTACAAGGGAATCGCAAATCAAAACCGCAGTGAGATACCACCTCACACCTGTTAGAATGGCTGTCATCAACGGGATAAGTCATAACGAGTGTTGCAGAGGACGTGGAGAAAAAGGACCCCTCACACACTGCTGGTGGGACTGCAGATTGGTACAGCCACTGTGGAAAACAGTATGGAGGTTCCTCAAAACACTAAGAATTGATCTACCATACGATCCAGCAATCCCTCTTCTAGGTATTTCCCCCAAAGACTTGAAAACCCATATCTGAAAAGATATATGCACACTGATATTCATAGCAGCATTATTCACGGTGGCCAGGACATGGAAGCAACCGAAGTGCCCTACAATAGATGACTGGCTAAAGAAGCGGTGGCACAGATATACAATGGAATATGACTCAGTCATAAGAAGAGATGACATACTGCCATTTGCAACAATACGGATGGACCTCGAGATAATCCTGCTAAGCGAAATAAGTCAGACAGAAAAGGCTGAAATTCACATGACATCACTCATCTGAGGGATATAAGTCTAAAAGCAATAAACAAACATGACAGAGACTCATGGACACAGTCAGTGGTTGCCGGGAGGGGCTCGGGGGAGGGAGAGGGAAATGGGTAAAGGGGTCACATATGTGGTGACAGAAAGAAATCTAACTATGGGCAGTGAACACACAATGCAACATACATATGCCTCACTGTTGAATTGTGCACTCGAAACTTACTAGGTTTTGTTGATCAATGTCACCCTGATAATTTTTAATTTAAAAAAATGTTAACAGTGGGGAAAAAAAAGAGTCAGTCTTGAAAGAAAAGAAGAAAGAGAGAGAGAGAGAGAGAAAGAAAAAAAAAGAAAGAAAAAAGAAAGAAAGAAACTGTCTCTACAAAAAAGAGTTTGTCTCTATGAGAAAGTAAAAAGCTCAATAAAAAAGAGAAAAAAGAAAGAAAAAAAGTCTGTCTCTGCAAGACAGACGGAAAGAGTCGGGTGACACTGGACGTGCCCCTCCCCTCTGTGCTCCGAGGGAATTAATTAATAAATGGGACTACGTCAAACTAAAAACCGCCTCCCGGGTCCCCTCTGCGGCGGACGGGCGTGGCCACCGCGGCCGCTGCCGTCTTGGGCTCAGCCGGCTGAGCTCGGCGACAGGGCTGTCCCCGGACGTGCGAGCACCTGAAGAACTGCAGGAAGGAGAAGCCGTAGCCATGCTGCTCGGCAATCCCGGCGCAGACGACGTTGGCGGACGCCGCGATCAGAGTCCCGTTCCCTGCAATCAGAGTCACGAGTGGCGTGGGGCCCGGGCCGGGGGCGCAGGCGGCCCCTCCCCGTCCCTGGCCCCGGGCTCGTGGTCGCCGCTCCGCGGGCAGCATCGCGGTGGTGGCCGTGCGCTGAGGAACACGCAGGCCGCCAGGACGGAACCGCGCGCCGTGTGCCGCGGTCCCTCGCAGACGGGGGAGGGAGCCAGGGGCTCCGGGGGCGATGCGGGTCTGATGGCCCGGACCCTCGGGGCAGAACGACGTGGCACCCACAGCCGTGGGGGCGCTGGGCGTGACCCCAGAGGGCGGCCACACCTCAGGACGCCGGCCCGAGCAGGACCAGGACGCCCTTTCCGTGGGTGGCACGGTGGGTGCAAACCGCCGGGTGAGTCCTAGCACACGTGACCTATGGGGGACACACGTGCACACACGTACCCCGGTGCGGGGCCAAAGCCAGACTGGACACAGCTGCGGTCAGGAAGGGCGGCTGCCTGAGGGAGGCCACAGAGGGCGGTGTCCAGGGGTGGACACGCAACCCAGGCTGTGACGGGTGTGCACGAACCACGAGGCAGACACGGTCCCCGAGGACCGGCGCCCAGAGAGCACACAGCTGGAGCCGCCGCGGCCGGCGTGAGCGAGCGGCCGGAGCCAGGCCACTGGGTCAGCGGGTCAGCGGGTCGGCACAGCGTCAGGACCACGGACAGAGTCCCGGCGCCCGCCCCGCCAGCCACCTTGCCGCATGTCCCCAGAACCCGCGCTGCAGCTCCGTGTCCCCTGGGCTTGCAGCGAGGACGGAGCTGTCAGACGCACACCTCAGACCCAGGACGCCCGCAGGCCGTGTCCACCGGGAGCCCACGGCACCACCCGCCTCCCAGGAGAGGCCTTGCAGATGACACTCAGCTCAACTCACATACCCCCCATTCAGTCCTCGCTCTGTCCCCGAGCCTGAACAAGGCCACCAGGTCCCCAGCCCACCCCCTTCTGCCTTCCCTCCGCACGAGACTTAGACTGGGCCTTTCCCACGAAAACCCCCGGAACAGCTGGCCGCCTCGCCTGCTGACACGCTGGCCTTAAGGCCGGGGCGTATTCTACGCGTCGATGAGATAACGTTGGTGACGACATAGGCTCGGGGCCCGCTGAGCCCGCGCCCTGTGCAGGCCCTGCCTCGCCAAGGTCGCTGTGCTCCTGAAGTCCCGCTGCTGTCCCTCTGTGCACCTGTGAGCGTGTGGCCCCAGCTAGCCTGAGGAAGGACGAGGGGAGGCGGGGTTCAGGGGGGTGCAGGCCCATCACCGAGGGCGAAGGACAGCTGCCCTGCAGTGGGCAGAAGTCTGTGACGAGGGCGGGACAGACTTCAGGGTGGTGACAGGAGCCTGTCTGCCTGCCTCTGCCTCATCATCAGCAGGAAAGAGATGTCGGCGCATCTGCATTGATTGACAGCAGTCGCCACACCCCTGGGGTGTGTGTGGGGTTCGCGTAAAACTGAGGGCACCGTTCGCATGTCACGGGGGTTCGGTGGTTCGGGGATGTGTGAGCTGGCTCTGCTAGCCCCCCGCATGGCCCCCTCGCATGGCAGACGAAATGCCCTGTGTCCTAGGTCCTGGGCTCCAGCCACCTTTCCAGTTTCCTGCACGGAGGAGCAGAGGTGGGCTACGCAGGTGAGTGCCCGCCACCTCCCTGGCGGGTGCGGGTGACCCCCGTGGGAAGGTGCTGGACATATGCGCCTAGAAGCAGAACAGAAACAGTTCCCGAAGTCTTCTCTGCCTCGTTTGCTGGCCGCTGTGAGGCTGGACTGACTCTCCAGCCCAACGCCCTGCGCCAGCCCGGCCACGCTGGCACACAAGCCATGCTGTCGGACCGGTGACAACTTCCCACTTGACAGAAAACAGCAGCGACTCTGCACTCTGGCACTCCCTTTGGCAAAGGGAGAACCCCTGCCACTCCAACTGTGACCGACCGAAGGGAGACGACGGGTCTGAAGGCCGCCGTGTGCCGCGCGGACCGCCCCGTCTGCAGATGACTCTGCGAGGGCGCCGCGCGTGCTCGGGCCCATGGCCGTCCTTCTCTGTCTCCACGTTCTGCCAGTGGACGTTTAAGCGATTTTCAGTTTGTTTTTGCCCAACAAAGACCTGGGCGTCAACGACCACAAATAACTCTACGAGCAACAGGCCCCCGGGGCTGGGCACAGGTCTGCCCCCCCGGGACGGCGGTCAGCACCCCAACGATGAGAGAAACTGAACAGAAGCTCTGGATTTACCAGGCAGCGGCCAAAGAACCAAGAAAGGGGGAAACGCTCGCCCACCTGGTGTGCCCCTCGACAGCTCCCACGGTGGACGGGCCGCCCACCCGTGAGGGGGGCTCCAGAGCAGCCCCCCGACCGTGCAGACACCTGCCGCTCCCGACACCCATCACGATTCACTCCTAAATTCCTCCAAAGGGTAACGCCCTCCCCTCAAAAAATCTTTTGTTTTTACCCTTAGGTTAACATCTTCACTTCCTAGTTCAGCCATCCCTCGTGTCACACACACGCACACACACGCACATACACGCGCACACACACACACACCCCTCAAGGAGGGGGTAAAAACTGCAGCTGAGGGTGGCTTCTGATTGAACTCTGTTTCCAAACGTGAGCCATGCATGGGGGGGGCGGGAGAAGGGAGAGAGAGAGAGAGGAGAGAAGGAGGAGGGAGGGGAGGAGGTGAGGAGGAGGGGGAGGAGGGAAGGGGAGGAGGTGAAAGGGAGGGGAAGAGGAAGGGAGGAGGGGGAAGGAGGCAGGGCAGTGTGCACAAGTGTGGAGAGAGAGCACGCTGACTCTGAGCCCTAAGGAGCCACTGTCCCCGGCTGGGGACTCAGGTGTCAGCAGCAGCTCTGCCGACCATGGCAGTGACGGCTCCCAGAGGGAGAGACCAGCTTTGAAGGGCTGCTGCCCTCGGGGCTGGCGGCCACCACGGGACTCCACAGCCGCCTCCAGCCAGCCGAGCCGGCCATCAGGCCACCCCCTGGTGCCTCCTGTGGCGCCGGCCCTTACCTCCCAGGCAGGCCCCGAAGGCCAGCGCGTACATGAGCGGAGGTGCAGGCAGGCTGACCTCGGGGTCTCGGCTCAGGTTCAGCAGCACGGGGACCTGCGGAGGGAGGGACAGGGCCGTCACAGCCAGGCAGGCCCCGAGGTGGCCTGGCCATGACCTACAGGAGTCAACAATGTCCCACCATCCAGGTGTCAGAGTCCCGGGTGGTTTGAAGGGGAACCGCAGGGAACGTGGGATGCACACGACCTTGATTTTGAGCCCACCGTCCCTCCGTTTCCTGCCACATGACCGAGTGGCCATCCCTGCTGTGGGTGTCAAACAGGCGATGTCACATGCTCCTCCCACAGCACGAGGGCCGGACCCCTGACCCAAGCCCGGAGGCCATGCACCACGGTTGTTAACCCTCACGCACCCCGGGCACACGTGTCACCCGCTGTCGGTGGGTGGGGACTCAAGCCTCGTTCCAGCGTTGGGGCGGGAATCGGAACATGGCTCCGACTGCGCGGTGCATGGCAACGAGCCTGCGCCACCGCTGTGACCACGTGCTGTGACCACGTGGCTCTGGCGGTCAGCCTACCCCTGCTGACGTCCCTCACCTGACAGGTGCCAGGCAGCCCCCGGGAAGCCACATGGGCAGCCAGGGCCCCCATCATCGAGGGACCGCGTGGTGCCCGAGAAGCTGCGCCAAGACACCTGTGTGGCGAAGGCACGCCCTCCTGGGGGCTCCCGTCACCAGCGCAGGACGAAGGACCGCGACGCTGCCTGCTTCCAGCACTGTCGGCTGTCACTGGAGACCCTTCAGGGACCCAATCTGCCACCTGGGGTGGCGACACGTGTGAGCCTCTCTACAGAGAGGGAACCAGCGTGGACTTAGGTGAGCGTGACGTCATTTGCTGTGGAGAATTAGGGGACGCAGAGCCATGATCCTGTCACCATGGTCACTCCGCTTTATTTGGGAGCACGGTAGGACTGCACGCCCACCGCGCAGTGGCCTCCAGTGGGACGCGTGGACCCACTGCCCCAGCCGCGGACCCTGTGTGGCTGGCACCTGCCGTGACGTGCGCCTGAAGGGCTAGAGGGCCTGCGTCGCTGCCAGCCTGTCTGCGGCCTCAGGCCCGGCCATGACAGGAGCCAGCCTGGGCGGCTGCCCCCCATGGGGTCCCCAGGGGGAGGGTGCGCGGGGGACTCCGGGCCAGGTGAAGCAGAGCCCTGTCCGGCGGCTGTCACAGAGGCAGCGTCAGAGCCGCAGTGACCGCTCTTGGAGGGGCAGGCGCAGTGCAGCTCGTCACAGCGCCCAGTCCTCGGCGAGCAGAGCGAAGGCGCCGGCAGCCACTGTCCCGCAGGCCGGTCCCCGCCCTGAGGCACCTCACGTGCCGACCGGCTCAAAGACGCAGGCCTGGACAGCGGAGCCCGGCTTCCTGCTCGGAAGGCGCGGCCTGCCTGCTTGTCACACAGGGGCACGTGGCTGCATCCTACGCCGACCAGAGGCGATGTCAGGACACAGCGGGAAGGGGCACGTCAGCCCGGAAAAGGCCACCAACGTGCCCCGAGCTACCCGGGGCTGGGACCACCCGGAGGACTCTGGTTCCCATGCTGGCCGAGCGCCAGAAGCCACGCGAGCTGGACGGAGCGGTGTCCCCCACGTCCTTACAGCAGCAAAGCCGCCTTCCCCGAGGGGCCCCGGCCCGGCCGACGCACCGCAGCCACGTCTGCCCGTCAGGCTGCGTGCGGCCAGGGCACTGCCCGCCCCGGCCCTGGGCAGGAGGGTGGGCAGCTCGTGCCGCCAGGGGCCGTGCGACTCACCATGGTGGCCGTGAACGGGATGTTGTCGATCAGCGACGACGCGGTGGCCGACACCCAGAGCACCAGCACGATGGCGGCGGCCAGGCGCCGGTCCTCGGGGACCATCTGGGAGGGGCAGACAGAGCAGCACCACGTGACACCGCTGCATTGAGCCACACGCGCCCGGTCTAGCCCGCGGCCCGGACGCGAGGCCCGTCACCTGTCCTGACACACGAGGACACCCGGGGGGCCGGGCGCATGCCCAGACACACCCACATCACCCGGCCACGGGAAGGGGAGCAGCGACGTCCTTCCTGGTGGCGGCACACACGGTCACGGCGACCTGCCCTCGGGCAGAGCCCTGGGGGCTCTCGCTGTCACTCGTTTTCACCAGGGGCCGACAGATCACGGGCCCTGTGGTCACGGGGTCTCTGGGAGCAGTGTCATCTCCAGGCCCCCAAAATAGGTCCCCGCTGTACTTTTTACCTAATTAACGGGACCTGTTCTTGGCACACTTTTTATTTTAAACAAAACCAGAGGAACGGTGGCTGGAGCATGTTATCGTGCAGCGTGTCGCGTACCTTTATGAGCGACGTCGTCTGTTCTCCGACGTACTCTATCAGGTGGAGGTGTGCCAGCGCCTGGAAGAGACGGACGAGCGATGGGAACCCCGCCACACTGAGAACACACGCACGTTTCTCGAAGCCATGCCGTTCGATGGAAGCGAGCGAACGTGAGCGGGGCGCGGGCGCCCCCTCCTCATTGTCAGAAGACACCCAAGGACCCGGTCCGTAAATATCGGCGGTCCCGGGGCACGGCGAGGGCTCCCGGGAGCAAGCGCGAAGCGCGGCAGCGGACGCGGGAGCGTCCAGGGGCTGGGCTCACGTGCGGGTCAAGTTCGAAGCGGAACGGAGGGCCCCTCTCTGGGACCACAGGGGAGGGCCCTGCGCACGGGTCACTCAGGCAGGTGCCGGCACACTCCTTTTTAAGTTAAACATCACAGCATTTCAGAAGAATGGGAAGAAAACGTGTGGTTCACGTAACCGTCACAGGAAGGAAGGAAAGGTCTGTTTTCTCAGCGTCGGGCAGATTCGGAGGGCCGCGTCCAGGGAGCAGCAGGAGGACCAGGACGGGGCTGGTCTGCTCAGGCCACGCCCCCCCGTCCCACCCTGTCCTGACCCCAGGGACCCTGGAGA
Source organism: Pteropus medius (assembly GCF_902729225.1). Taxonomy (NCBI): domain Eukaryota; kingdom Metazoa; phylum Chordata; class Mammalia; order Chiroptera; family Pteropodidae; genus Pteropus; species Pteropus medius. Next base: position 285,545 of record NW_024354501.1, on the reverse strand, counting down.
GGAAGCACCAGGAGGGAACCAATTGTGGGGTCACACGGCTGCCCAGCACCTCTCGAATGTGGCCTTTTCGCGGTGACGATGTTGCCGAGCGGGGCGTAAAATGGACATCGGCCTGACCCCGTCTGCGTGCGGGCCGGAACCCTGCCCGTCTTGCGTCGAGTTGTCTGCTCGCCGTCACTTAAAGCTGGGGAGCCCGGCACCGGGCGATCACCACTCTGTCAGATCGTGGTATTGCTGAATTTCAGGACATTGGGGTTTTCTCGGAGATCTGATTTAGACTGGCTGTGGTCACGAGTGGCGGGTCCAGGCCATACTTCCTGTGACAGCCTGGGACTGTCGCACATGAGCACGGCTCAGCCGTCAGGGACGCGTGCAGAGGGCCAGGTCCAGCCGCGAGCTCTAAGTCCCGACACGCTGCTTCGTGCCATCCAGCCAGAGGCGTGTGTGGGTGGTTGACCTCAGACGGTGCCCCAGGCCTTCGCCAGGCTGTGTGGGGTCCATCCCACACGGGAGCTGTTCAGATATTAAGCTGAGACTGGTGCCGGTTCCTGCACAGAAGTGGGGGACAGTTCCTGAGGCCCACAGGGGCCACTGTCCCTGGGTCTCTGCATGGAGAGATGGGGAGAGCAGCCCTCCATGCCACCGGGCCGCCCCTGCCAGAAGCCTGGCCTGAACGGAAGTCCAGGAGAGAGAAAAACGGAAGAACCACCCCGGAGGGGGTCGCTTCTCGGGGTGCTGGCTCCCCCACGATCTGTCTGCTGTGGTTTATTTTTCAGAAGCCACGGATGGTTGACTCTGTATTTGGTCCGATGCTCTAGCCGTGCGCGGTCAGCGGGAGGAGTGGGCCTTAGTGGGCTGGCTCCTTGTAGCAGAACCGACGCTGGACTTTCTTATCCTGACGCCCTATAAGAGTCCTCCTCGGCTAACTTCCAGACTGAAGAACAGATTGAGTGTGTTACTCTCCCGGGCCGAATCCTCCCTGTTGGACCTGTCCACCCGTCGCCTCCACCGGGGACCTGGGCAGGAGCACAGGCAGGGCCTCGTGTCCCCTCGAGCCCTCAATGGGGAAAGACGGGTCGGCATGAGTCGCATGGCGACTCTGGATAAGGAGGGGAGGGCGCAGACGGCCGGCAGGGGGCGCGCCCCGTCGCCGTGAGCGGCAGCCGGGCACGGCGGGCGCAGACGTGTCGGCGTTCGCGAAGCCGGTGGAAAGCACCGTGCTCTCTGCTCTGCTTTCTCCTCCTCCGAGACGTCCTAACTTACGTTCGGATGGTCTCCATCAAAACCTGACCTGAGCGAAAACTCCGATTTTCAAAACCTCTAAAACCTAGTGAAAGTTCTTACACGTTCGACGGCTGCTACGGCTGTTTGCACGAACATCTGGAATTCGTTACACTGGAACGTCTCGTGCTGCTCCCGCACGTGGGAATCAGAAACCCGTCTGCGGCATCGATCATTTAAAAACTAACCCTATCTAGAAGTAGCTGGAAAAACACCAAATTCAAAGAATAAAATTAATTTATTTTTGGTTAAGTGTTTTTCACAGATAGTGCTGCGTTTGCCTGTGTTCTCGCTTGGGGAGTTTTCTTTTTTTAAGGCGAGAATGAGGAGCCCTTGGTGTTTTTGAACTTGTAAACAAAACCCATTGGTGGTCAGTCTGCGGCTCGGCGAAGCATGGAAGGCGACGCTCTTTCCCAGCGAATGAGTGACCCTCCGCTCCCTGCAATCTGTCGTTTCTCGGGGCTCACATCCCCACTGCTCATGAATAAAGGTAACTCAGACCCGGAGGTAACTTACACGAGAAGATGGGGATGGCCCAGGAGAATCTGCGAGGCTGCAGCGGCGCCCGGTCTGGAGTTTGGCTTCAGTTCCCATGAAATTATTACATGCAACCTACAGATCAGACCCCGCCGCCCGCCCAGTGTGAGCGCTGTGATCATTTTCCACGACACAGGCTTGGCCCGGCTGCAGATGTCCCACTGGCAGAGACGCGAGTCACTCCAGACGCGAGGGACCCTTTCCAGCCACCCCCACCCCAGACACCCGGAGAAGGAGGCGGATACGAAGCACCGACGTGCCCGCACGGAGGACGTGTCCTCAGGAGCGAGAAACCACCGAAGCTCCCCAACACCGCCAGAAAACCGCCAACTTAGTTTTTCTCCTTCTTCTCAAGTAAGGATTCTGATAAAAACATTCTCACAAGCGGGTCCGTTGACCGACTGGCGGTGCTTCCCTTTCGGAAGCTGGCAACTCCAGCAGCCGAGGACAAGGACAGTGACGGAACTGCCCGCCCCTCGAAGCTCCCTCCCCAAAGGTGAGAAAAACAGCAGGGGACGTAAACCGCGCCAGCGCCAGGCCTCCCACGCAGCCTGCAGGCCGCGGCCAAAGTGGGGACACCTGGACATCCAGAGAGAACAGAGCACAACCCAGGCGCCCGGCGCCCAGGGCCGGACCGCAAAGGGGACTGGGGACACGGGTGGTGGCCGGGGCACACGCGGCCGTCCTGGGGACGCCCCGCTTTCGGGGAGGGGAGGACAGAGAGGAAGGGCCCAGCTGTTTTCTGGTTACTGCAGGGAGGCCGCCTGGCAGCCTGCACGGCCCGCGTACCCGAACTTTGCTCTGCAGCAGGAGGGGGCACCCCTGACCAGGACTTGCTTAAAAACACAAGCACACCCAACGGGATTACATCGCAGGAGAAAAACGCAGTCATGCAGACACAGCCCGTGAGAAAACATCGGAGACTGAACCTTCACACGCACTGACTGGGGAGGACCCCCGCCCTCCCCGCGCCCCCGAAGCGGAATAAAGCCGCAAGGCCACACTTCACGCTCAATGACAGACGCTCAGGCGGGCACCTAAAAACACGAGCACCCACTGTAAAACCAGAAATCCAAAAACAACACAGAAAAGAGCAAACAGATACAGACAAAGCACCTGACAAAACCCAATATGCACGTGTGATTTAAATCACAGCTACGAATATATATTGGAGCTTTATCGATCTGATAGAGGCTTCTATAAAAAAATCCCACAGCTAACATTATGTGTAAGGGTTAAAAACTGAATGCTTTTTCCCCAAGATCAAGAACAAAGTGTGCACGCCCACGGTCCCCACTGCTAGTCAACATCAAACTGGGGGTGCTAACCAGCAAGAGAAGAAAAGAGAGAAAGACAAACAGGAAGATGGTTGGGAGAGAGAGCGTGTGAGCCAGGTAGAAGCATCCAGAAAAGGAAGAAATTAAAATCTTTATTTGCAGATGACATGAAAGAAAATTCTAAAGAATCCAAAAATAACTACTAGATTAGTAACAGTGCAGCAAGATCAGAGGGCATCCAGCAATATAAAAATTTAATTGTATTTCTATATAATGGCAACGTCCACTTAGAACATAAAATTAAGAAAACAATTGGGCTCAAAATACCATCAAAAAGAATATAGGAGTCACAAATTTAACATAAGAAATGCAAAACTTATACCACATTTTTACAAATCACCCATTGGAACATGTCGCCAAGAAAATGAAAAGAAAGCCAAAGGCTGGGAGAACATACGTGCAGATCACGAAACCGACAAAGAATTTGTATCCAGAACATGTAAAGAACTCACATAACTCAATAAAAAGCAAACGACCCAAATGAAAAATGGTTAAAAAAATCCAAATAGAAAGTCGCCGAAGGAGCTACAGAGGTGGCTGCTAACGTGGAAGGCACTGGCCACCACGAGCAGACAGCACGTCACACCCCCAGGAAGGTCCAGGTGGGAAGAAGGCAACGGCTGCTGGAGAGAATGTGGAGACCCGGGGACCCCGCCGCATGGCTGGGGGCTGGTGGTCGACATTCTGGCAGCTTCTTCAGAAGCTAAACTTGTCATGAGGCCCAGCGTCTACCCAAAAGAAATGAAAACACATAGTCACACAAAGACTCCACCCCAAGGGCACAACACAAACGTCCGTCAACCAGCGAAAGAGGAACAAAAGGCAGAGTGTCCACAGTGCGGTGCCCTCGGCAGCGGCCCGCGGCGCTCAGAGACACCAGGGCACGGGATCCTGGACGGCGCTGCTCCGGTTTCAGAGCAGACAGAAAAGACGACAGAGCGCGATTCCTCGCGGTCCACGTGCACAGGCAAGGGCGATCGATGAACAGGAAGAAGGTTCCCGATCCCGGAGGCGGCGCTGGGGCTGGAACGCACTGTACTGGGCGCGAGGGGTCCGCGGGGTGACAGAAATGTTCCCAATTTACTAAAAATCATGGAAACTTACGATGGGTGAATCCTAGAATATGCAAATTGTATCTCAATGAAGTTGTTTTTAAACGTCCAGTGTTTACCGCCCCTCCCCATCCCACCGACGCAAAGTGAAATGTAAAGTTGAGAAAAACACGTCGAGAACGAGCTGAGCCAGCAGTTTACACCCAGCGTAAACGTGTAACTGGGGCAGGGACTTCCGCAGGCCCGTCCGTGTGCCGCGTGTCGGTGCAGAAGCAGCACGTGTCTGAGCGGGGACACAGACACGGCCGCCTGCCGGCCACACACATTCCATCATGAGTAAACACACAGGCTTCAAAGATTCAAAGGACCTGTCTTGAAAACGATTAGAAAAAAACAGCATCAAGATTTTAACCCAGGGGAGAATGAAGAACGGACGGGTCTGCGATCGGCGAGCCGAGGCGACTCAGGGAGACGTCGGCACGCTTGAGGGGTCCCCGAGGACACCAGCGTGTTTCTACGTCCGGGGAACCTTGTACTTCAGGAAGACACAAGTTTACAAATCAAGTCTCAAGGTTGAAAAGTTCTGTGAATGATTTTGTAACGACTATAACTAAGACATACCATTCACTCTTCTCTCTGAGGTCTTCCTTTCCATGATAACATAGACTGTTTGGTTAAATATTACAAAAAGTAAAACAGATCGAGATCTACCCTACGAACTTGCTATAGCAAGTCATTTTGCTCCAAACCAAACTGAGCAAATTCTACTTTATAGCAAATGAATTTAGAACAAGTTTACAAACCCCAAAGATAATTCAAGGAAAAAAATAATGGCGGCCAAGTAAACAATTTTATCAGGAACACTGAGGGTGGTTATCTTGAGATAAAAGCTGGTTTAACTTCAAATAGTCTAATTACGACCTCCATCATTTCCCACTGGGGGAATCTGTGGAAAGCCTGACAGACTCAGGCTTTCTTTGTTCAGTAAATAAATCATGAAACGTAAACACTGGCCGAGAGGTCACGCCGCAGGAGTTCTGAGGTCTCACCTCCATCAGGACGAAGAGCGCGGCGAAGAACAGAAGCGTCGCCCACTCCACTCGGTGCAGAACGATCTCGAACTCATGGATGTCGGCCAAGATCAGCAACCAGATGGCGCCCAGGACAGCGATCCACCCTGGGGAACGAGAAATGCGTGTGCAGATGCGCTTCCGTCGTTAGCACATAGATCCGTTTTTCACCTTCTGACTGCTCTTTTCCTTACTGAGGATAACTCATGCTGAAAACTGAACGTATTTGCAATTTATATTTGGGCAGGGTCTATGCCCCTGAAACCAACACTAACTACGATCGAGATAATGAGCTTCAACACCGAACTGACACCAACGGACGGATCTTCCAGACAGAAAATCAACAAAGACACGGCGGCCTTAATTGATACGCAAGACCAGATGGATTTAATTGACATCTTTAGAGCATTGGAACCCAAAGCGGCAGAATATACGTTCTTTTCAAGTGCACATGGAACCTTCTCCAAGACAGACCATATGTCAGACCACAAGTCTCAGTTCATTTAAGAAGACTGAAATCATATCCGACCACAATAATATGAAACGAGACGTCAATTCCAAGAAATAAACTGAAAAACACACAAACACGTGGAGGCTAAATAACATGCCAGTATACAATGAATGAGTTGACAATGAGATCGAGGAAAAAATTAAGAACGATACCTTGAGACAAATAAAAATGAAAACACAGTGACCCAAAAATCTACGGGACACAGCAAAAGCAGTCCTAAGAGAGAAATTCATAGCAATACAGGACTAACTTAAGAAACAAGAAAAATCTCAAATAAACAACCTAATCTTACACCCACAGGAACTAGGAAAAGAACAGCAAACAAAGCCCAAAGCAAGTGGAAGGAAGGAATAAACATCAGAGCAGAAATAAACGAAACTGAGTGTAACAAAATAAACAATATAAAAGATGGACAAAACCAAAAACAGAGTCTTTGAAAAGATAAAACTGATAAACTTTTAACCAGACTCAAGAGAAAGAGAGAGAACGCAGATAAATAAAATCAGAAATTAAAGAGAAGTGACAACGATTACCACAGAAATACAAAAGATCGTAAATAAACACTAAGAACAACTATTCGCCAACAAACTGGACAACCTAGAAGAAATGGACACATTCCTAGAAACATACAATCTTCCAAGACTGAATCAAGAAGAAACAGAAAATCTAAACCAACCAATTACTAACAAAACCAAATAAGTTAAATAAATAAGTTAATAAATAATAAATAATAAAACTCCCAACAAACAAAAGTCCTGAACCAGACAGCTTCACAGGTGAATTTTACCAAATATTCAAAGAAGAATTAACACCTATCCTTCTCAAAGTATTCTAAAAAATTCAGGAGGAGGGAAAACTCTCAAACTCATTTTATGAGGCCACCGTTCCCGATTCCAAAGCCAGACAAAGACATTAGAAAAGCAGAAAATTGTAGGCCAATACCCCTGATGAACATAGATGCAAAAATCCTCGACAAAGGATGAGCAAACTAAATTCAGCAAAACGTTAAAAACATCATACGCCGCGATCGAGTGGAATTTATTCCTGGGATGCACGGCTGGTTCAATACGTGCAAATCAATTAAGGTGACACACCACATTAGCAAAAGAACAAAAATCATACGATGACATCGATAGAGGCAGAGGAAGCATGTGACGAAATCTAACATGCATTTATGACAAAAACCCTCACCAAAGTGGGAACAGAGGGAACGCACCTCGACACAATGAAGGCCACGTAGGACAAACCACAGCTCACACCACACTCAATAGAGAAAGGCTAAAAGCGTTTTTCTTAAGATCAGGAATGAGACACGGATGCGCACCTTCACCTCTCTGTTCAACACAGTATTGGAAGTCCCAGCCACAGCAATCAGACGAGAAAGAGAAATAAAAGGCTTCCAAATTAGAAAGAAAGTAAAACTGACATTATTTGCGGATGACATGACACTGTAGAGAATCCTAAAGATTCTGCCAAAAAAAATGTTAGAACCGACGAATGAATTCAGTAAAATAGCACGATACGAAATTAATATTCAGAAATCGGTTGTACTTTTACACACCAGCGTGGGTCCCGGGCCTGGCTGTGATCCAGGCCCACGGCCAGGAATAGGACCCCGGATTTAGAATGTTTCACTAGTATATCAGGGCGCCTACGCCTAACACATGTAAACACTAATTCGGCTTATTGTATCACGCGTGTGCGGCTGAATGCCACCGTCGTACTGATACATGTGCAGCCATGCGGTCCCCTGCGGAGCGGAAGGGAGCAGAAGCAGAAGCGTGCTCTCCGCAACAGAACTGCATGCTCCCCGCAATAAAGCTGGTGCCGCCGTCTCATTCTCCCGTGGGCCCCTCGTGCGTTCTTCCAACTGAGCGCCTCACCACCGAGACGCCGTCCCCATCAGCTCGGCGCTGACAGCTGATGAGGAACGATCAGAAAGAGAAACTAAGATAATAATTTCCTCTATAATCGCATCAAAAAAGAAATACCTAGGTATAAATTTAACCTAGGAGGTAAAAGACCTGCACTCAGAAAATTATAAGACGTTAAAGAAAGACACTGAAGGAGACGTAAATAGACGGAGGCATGTCCCGTGCTGGTGGCCAGGAAGAGTCAACATCGTTAAAATGGCCACACTACCCGAAGCAATCTGCTGATTCGGTGCAATCCCTATCGAAATACCAATGGCATTTTTCATAGAACTACAACGAACAATCCTAAATGTATACGGAACCACAAAAACTCCCAAACCGCCACGGCAGTCCTGAGGAAGGACAAAGGTGGAGATGTGCTCCTGACGTCAAACTAGACTACAAAGCTACAGTCCCCAGACAGCACGGCGCTGGCATAAAAACAGACACGCAGATCCACGGGACAGCACAGAGCGCGGCAATAAACCCAGGCCCGCGAGCTCGTTTCATCTATGACGAAGGAGGGAAAAACATGCTATGGGGTAAAGGCGGTCTCGTCAATAAACGGAGTTGGAAAAACTGGACGGACAGACGTAAAAGAAAGGAAACTGGACCCCCTTCCTACAGCGCATCCAAGGATAAGCTCGACATGGAGTCCAGACTTAAATGTAAGAGCCGAAACCACAGCTCTCCCAAGAACCCGCGGGCGGTGACCTCCGATGCCGCGACCTCCGCAGGGGGCTGGGGACAGCGGGCGGTGCGGGGAGGTGAAGCGGGGGCGGGTGGGGGAACGGAGGCATCGGGGCAGGAGGGGGCCACGTGGCCCTCTCACGGTCCCTCGAGTCATCGGCAGGTCGGTGGCACACGCTGCAGGCTTGCGTCTCTCCTCCGGGGAGACTGAGCTGTGGTTCCCGCGTGGGACAGGGGTGGTGACCCTGCTGCGCTCCGTGCCCCTTCTGACGCGGGACCCGGGAGGGGCTGGGAACCAGGGTGCCGAGACCGCGGGGCCGGGCGTGCGTCCCCCTCCCCCAGGAGACAAAGCGGAGGCCGTGCAGACAGGCTCCCTTCCGACCGGGACCCAGCGACAGAGGGACTCACCGAGACCGAGATGAACGCCGGGGACGAACGAGCTGAAGAAGAACATGAGGATGACGAGCCCCAGCACCAGCAGGCACTTGGCGAGGAGGACGCCGTCGGAGACCCTGTGCTGTGGGAGAAAGTCGCCTTCCGCGCCCGCCACGAGCCCCCACCGCCCACGCGACCGGACCCCGCACCCTCTCCTTAGGGTGAAGCACACACGACTCTAGCCTGAGAGGCGACGGCGGGGAAATGCCACAGGGAACCGTGCGGACCGGATCCGGGCATTCGAACTTCGTGAAAAGTGAACCGGGTAGTTTAAGGTGCGGTGCGAACGCCTGGCCGAACAGCTGTGTGGTGTGACACGGAAGGCGTTGAGCTGTTCCCGGCCCCACTGCCAGCATCGGGTGAGACGGTGGCAGAGCCACTGGGGAGAGGGCACGGGGCCTCCAGGGAACGGGTCTTCGGGCCTGCAGGTGTCCTCAGGTCCGCCCCCTCCCGCGCAACAGGTGCTTAACGCGTCCTTGCAACAACACGGATCCTGCTGAGGGTCCGCGCTGGGCCCTCGCGGGACGCTCACGGGGACCTTGGAAGGAGCTGGCCCAGCGGGATGGGAGGCGCACTGCCTGAAGCGCCTCCGTTCGCTCCGAGTCGCAGACCTGCGGCTGGCAGGCCTGAGCCACAGAGCCAGACGGGATGTCCCCCAAGCTCCGGGGGCCCTGGCCATATGGGGCTGGGGCGAGGATGAGGTCCCCGAACATACACAGATGGCACCGCGTCGTCCCGCCCCACCCAGCCGGGCCCCTGTGACCCGCGTTCCAGTGTGCACCGAGGACCGTGCTGTGTCCCAGGCCCCACCACGCGTCTGTCTGTCTGTCTGTCTGCGTCTGTGTCTACCAGCATTAGAACGAGGCAGACAGAGACAGGCGAGAACTCACAGCTGCCACCCAGGGACAGGGCCACGCTCTGCCCGGCTCACACCGGGGCGACACGGTCTGGCAAGGCAGGCAGGGTCGGCACACGCCTGGGCCCAGCAGTGTCACGGCCGCGCTCTCCTTCCCTGACCCTGAGCGTCAGGGTGGGACGCAGCCTGGGAGCAGGAACCACAGACCAGACCCCCAGAGAACGCACAACCCCAGGGCGCCCCCGGCTGCATTCCTGTCGCCCAAGGTCAATATGTTCCTGGCACAAGTCGACAACCAGAGCAGGCGAGCAGCCTCTCCTGGGAAGGAAGTGCGCGGACTGGAACCCCACAGACCCACGGTGAGTCCTCCCGGACCCGGAGAGGAGCCCTCTGGGCCAGGAGAGGGACGCGATGTGTCCTTAGGTGGGCCGAGGGCATCCACTGGGGCAGGAAGATGAGCAGAGTCACCCGAAGGAGCCTCAGCTCGAGTCAGAGCCATGGACAGAGCACACGCCCCCTCCGTCCCCGAAGCCGACCCGTCCCGGGCGTCTGTCATCTGAGAAACGGGCCCCATGGACCTGCCTTTGGGCTCGGGGGCCACAGGCACCGGCCCACCCAAACGAAGGGGCACAGGGACCTCGGTCACAGAGGGAACATGGAGCTTAGCCTTCAGTTTGTGGGCGCACAGCCGAGCGTGGGAGGTGTTGCCCCCTCTCACCCCTGGAAAACACTCACGTCCCCGGGAGCGAGATGGGCGTTGACTCGGCGCAGCCTCTCACGAGGAGGAGGGCTCAACCCCCCACCCCCACCCCCACCCCGAGCGGAGCCAGGCGCCTCGCACCTTCCTCTGCAGCTCCTGGATGTTGGTCTCCCAGTTCTTGTCCTCCCGCGAGATCTGTCTGAAACAGAAAAGGTGGCCCCTCACTCTCCTGATGGCACTGAGCAGGGGGGCGGCGGGGACAGTCGGCAGCACGTGGCTCGGCCCCTGGCCAGGATGCCGGCCACTGTGATGCCAGTGATGGGGCCGGTCGTGGCCGGCGGCCTGGGGACTGGGTCGTGGCTGGGAGAGATGTTGACGACCGGACGTGGGAGGGGCGGTGGCGGAGCGTGCGCGCGGGGACCGTGGACACCTCACCTCCTCGCCTCACCTCCTGCTTGTTTGACTTTTTTTCCGAGTGAGGACGTCTCACGTTTACAACGACACTAACTAAAGGAAAACGCACCCAGTGAAAGCGACGCCACCGGCCTCGGGGGGACTGCTGCCGACTGGAATCGGTGTCTGGGAGCCGCCCCCGCCCGTCGGGGCCCCGCCCCCGCTGCGCCGTCTCGGTGGCCCCAGCTGCCCTCCCCTCCCCTCCCCAGCTTCCCTGTCGCCCATCGTTTCTGCTGTATTTTCTCCCTCACCGACTCGGGGAAAGAGGCTGCGTGCTGGAGAATTTTACTTTCGTGGCCACTCACACGTACTATGACCACGGGCCCCAAGGCGGGTCACAGCAGACCGGGCGAGTGCCGCCGAGGACGGCCTTTCAGAGCACGTGGACACATGACGTGTGGAAGGGACGCTCCCGAGGCCGCCCTCAGCCCAGCCTGTTCCATGGTGTCCGTGTGGCCTTGGCAGCCATGGCCCTCCGGCCTCAGGTCCCCATGTGACTAACGCAGGAGGAGCGGACAGCCACCTGGAGGCTCCCCCAAGGGCCGGCAGTCTGGGAACACGGGGTTGGCTGCCGCCTGTCGCCCCGTGGGAGATCGTTCCTGCCACATCCCCAGAGACTCGCATGTCTCCTGGGGCAACACACGTGTCACCTGCCCCCTCCCGGCACCCTCACATCTCAGCCTGGACTGAGACCAGCGCCAGGCCCGACCGAGTCAGCAGGCTGCGGAGCTCCCGGCCACGCAGGAGAGCGCCGAGCAGGGCGCCGGCTGCAGGGCGTGGCGTGTGGCGGGACCGGTCCCGCCGAGGGTCAGCTCGGGCCTGGCGTGTCCCCCAGGCAGGTCGCCCAGACCTTCCGGCCGTGGTCGTCTCCGCCGTCACGGGGCTGTCAGCTCGCACCGCACGGGGCGCGGGGACGGTCGGCTGCGGTGACGTCACGAGAGGCCCGTGCCACACGTGGCACCCCGGACTACTCGGCAGGGTGCTGCAACCGTCCCCCGGCCACGGCCCACCACTCTAGGGAACCCCTCTGAGTGACACGCCGCGCACGCCGGGCGGCACGGGCACTGCTGTCGCCGCGGCGGCCCCGCCTACCTGTGGAAGGTGCGCAGCCTGCGGGCCAGCAGGTGCTCCAGCGCCAGCACCTTGTGCAACAGCAGGCCCCGCACGGCCGTCTCCTCGCGGCTGGCCGGGCTGATGCGCTGGGCGGTCAGGCGCCACACGTGGATCTCGTGCTTCAGCTCTGGGGAAGACGAGGCCGAGGTCGGGGTCTCTGCCGCCTCAGGTCAGCTGACGCCCGCTCCCCTCACCATCTCCAGGGACGGGAACACCCCCCATGGCACACAGTGAGCCAGGGCCGAACCGAAGCGGTGGCTTCTCAGCGCAGGAGACAAAGCGACCTCTGAAAGCCACCGGGGCCGTGATGCGGTGCAACGTCCACTCTCTGGGCAGAGGGCGAACTCGAGCGGACAACCAAAGCTGGCACCCGACCCCTCCCCGCCACCCTGGCCAGCAGAACCCAGACCCGGCCCGGCCTTTGAGCTCTTTCATAAATAGGCCTAGTGAACACCAGAAGTAGGGTGGGGCTCTCCGTGGGTCGTTCCTGGGACTCCCACTAGGGCACGGGGTAGGACAGAAGGTGGGGCCGGTCTCGTTCACTGGCTTCTAAAATAACTAAAATAGTTTATAAGAGTTTGCATTCAACCTCTGTCTTACCACTAAAGGTACGACAGAAATTTCTCAAACTATCCACTATAAGTATATAAGGAGACACAGTATTCTCATGAAGCACCTGTTACGTGCAACACGCTGACCTCACGGATCGCAAGAACTCAAGATGAAATTAAAACCAAACCCTCCCAAGCAGGTAAGAACTTGACAACCAGCTCAGGGCAGCAAATCAAATACAACAATGCATCAGAAGGACCACACGCGACGATCAGGTGGGATTCGTCCCAGGAATGCAAGGACGGCTTAACACAAATCGGTCAACACCATACACCAAGTAAAAGGTAAAAAGTCGTATAACCGTAAGAAGAGATGAAGAAGTACAAACTGGTGGGTACAAACCAGTCACGGGGGACTTAGGCCTCGGGGACACACTCGACAGCATGGCGATGGTCATGCAGTGCCGAACGGTGCCAGAGCAACGGGGGGATCGCCTCACGGATTGCAGAAATATCCAGCTTTTTAAAACTTAAAACAAATAAATAAATAAGTAAATAAATAAGAAAAACCATAAATACGCGAGGCGATACATGTGTCAGTTAACGAGATGGGATAATCCTTCGCACTATACCTACTTCAAATCACCATAATACACTTCAAATATCTGACGATTTTGTCAACTATACCTCAATAAAGCTGAAATAAAAAACAAAAAATGAAACAAAGTGTATGATCATATCAACAGATGCAGAAAAAGCATGTGATGAGAACATCTATTTTGATAAAAAAAACTCAATAAAATGAATGTGGAAGGAAAGCACTTCTACATAACACATATGACAAACGCTCAGCTAACATCATACTCAATGGTGGAAAATTGAAAGCTTTTCCCGTAAGGTCGAGAACAAAACAAAGATGCCCACTCGCCCCACTCTTCTACGTGATAACGGACGTCACGGTCGGAGCGATTAAGCAAGAAAAGCAGTAAAAGGCATCCAATTCTAAAAGAAGTAAAACTATCACTATTTACAGATGACGTGATTTTATATACAGAAAAGCCTGAAGACTCCACTAAAAAAAAAACTATTAGAAATAATAAACAAATACAGTGACACCTCAGGATACGAAATCAATATGCAAAAACTATTGCATTTCTATACACTAACAACAAAGTTTCAGAAAGAGAAATGAAGAAAACAATCCCATGTACAATTACAACAAAAAGAAGACCCAGGAGAGAGCTTAACGAAGGCGGCGAAGGTGCACACGGAACACGACAAGACGCCGTTGAAAGGAGACGCGAAGAAACGGAAAGATGTTCCGTGTTCAGAGACTGGAAGAATTAACACTGATCAAACGACCGTATTCCCCACAGCGATCTACAGATTTAATGCAACCCCCAGCAAAATCCCAATGGCATTTTTCACAGAAATTGACCAAAAAATTATCAAATTTGTATGGAACCACAAAAGACCCCAAACAGCCAGAGCTATCCCGAGAAAGAACGAAGTCCAAGATATCACATTCCCCAACTTCAAACTATACTACAAAGTGACGATAATCAAAACAGTACGGTACCGACAGAAAAACGCACACACAGACCCATGGAACAGAACTGAGAGCCCAGAAATAGACTCACATATACACGGACAACTCATTTTCAACAAAGAAGCCAAGAAAATACCATGGAGTAAGGAAAGTGTCAATAAATGGCGTCGGGAAAACAAGGCGGCCAAAAGCATGAAACTAGACCACGCTCTCTTACACCGTGCACAAAAATCAACCCGAAAGGATTAAAGACTTGAATGGAAAATCTGAAACAACAAAATGACAGGAGAAAACAAAGGCACTAAGATTATGGACACTGGCCTCAGAGATATTCTGTGAACTTGACTCCAAAATCTGGGAAAACAAAAGCAAAAATAAATGAATGTGACTCCATCAAACTAAAAAGCTTGTGCACAGCAAAATAAACCACCAACGAAACAAAAATGCAACCCACCGGATGGAAGAAGATATTTCCAAGTGATACTTTCAATAAGGGGTTAATATCCAAAATAGATGAAGAACTCATACAACTGAACAACACACGCAGTGAACAAACCGGCAGGGGACTCGAACAGACACTTTGCCCAGAAAGACGCACGGCTGGTCAACGGACACACGAAAAGACGCTCAAGGTCACTCATCATCAGGGAAATGCAAATCGAACCCCTGTCAGAGTGGCCGTCATCAAGAAGACAAGAAGCGAGCGTCGGTGAGCACGTGGACGACAGGGAGCCCGGGGCACTGTCGGCGGCAGAGCAAATCGGTGCAGCCACCGTGGAAACAGTGTGCGGGCTCCCGAAAAACTTAAGAGCAGGGCTGCCTCATGACCCAGCAAGCCCTCTTCCGAGCATTTACCCGAAAAACGAGAAAACACTTTTCTGTAAAAACACATGCACCCCGATGCTCACAGCAGCACTGTTCACGGTGGCCGAGACACGGAAACAAGCCTTCGATAGATGGCTGGATAAAGACGACGTGGGACAGAGGAAACGCGGCCGTGGGCGACAACGTGCGTGGACCGCGACAGCGTCACGCTGAGCGGACTGGGCAGACGGAAAGGGCCGAGCACCGTGCGACTTCACCCACGGGCGGATAGGCAGCCAAAAGTGGCACCAACAAAGACAAAGTCAGGGACACGGACATCGGAACGTGGTGACCTGGGGAGGGGGGCAGGGCGACACGGGTCAAGGGGGCACACGCAAGGTGATGGAAGAAAACGAGGCTTGGGGTGGTGAGCTCACGACAGAGCACACGCGTCAAATTATGATGTCCTACACCTGGAATTACACAATGTCACTAATCACGTCGCCACGATAAATTTAACTTTTAAAAAGGCGCAGCTCGTGGGTTTACGCCCCCGGAAGGCACACCACGTGCCGGGGGGCAGAGGGGTCACAGCGATGGCGCGCCAGTGACCGCGCTTCCCGGCGCTCTGCGTGCGTGCGATGCGGCCCCGCGGCGCCTCCGTGACCGACACCGCCGGCTGCGCCCGAGGCGCGCACTCACCCACGATGTCGCTGGGCTCCTTGTTGTACAGCTTCTCGTTCCAGTACAGGAGCCGGAGGAGCGGGAAGCAGAACAGGAGCACCAAGCAGATGCCCACGAACATGTGCGCCGTGAAGCTGGCGAAGTCCAGGCCCTGGGGGCAGGGAGCGGAGACGTGAGGCCGTGCGCCTGCGTGGCCGGGCTCGCGGGCGTCAAACGGCGCGTTCCCTGGCCTGGGCCGCGTTCCCTCCTCGCCTGCCGGCCTCGTCATCTTCGATCGACGTGACATGGTGCGGTCGGATACCTCTGCAACGCCATCGATAATCCTGGGGTTCGCTCCTTAGGACAGCTGGATTGCTGCGGGTCTTTAAGGTGACGGGACCCAGGGCAGGGCCGAGTCCGGGCCGTGTGGGAAGCGGCCACCCGTCTCCCCGCAGGGACATCGGTCCTGGCCCCAGACTGTGTGCAGCACGCGGCCCTCTCGTCCCTTTGGGCTGTTCTTCCCCTGGCCTCGGCGGTGACCCCACCGACCTCTGGGTTCTCTCCATGGCCCTTCCAACTGTCTCGGTCGCCCCACACCCTCGGCTCTGTCCCCTCCCGCCTGCAACCCGGAGAGCCTCCCAGGGCAGCGAGCCGGGGCAGTCGCGGGGCGGCCTCGCCTGTCCTCCCTGCCCAAGGCCTGACGTCCAGGACCTTGGTCACCGCTGTCTGCTTCTGGCTCGGCTTCGGTTTTGTCCCTTCGGGTTTTGGTCTACTCCCTTGAGGGAGGATCCCGTCCCCCCAGCCGTCTGGCCCTGAGCGGAAGTGCTGCTCCCCCCCCTCGCCCAGTACGCCAGCCACACGCAAGCTCCGGGAGGCCATGTGCACGCCACCCTGACAGGACTCGCCTCTGGGGGGACGCCGCCGTCTGTGTGCACGCGTGTGCTTTCATTTTTCACAATGAATGTTTTACTGTCAAGTAAAAGTAATCAGATTTTTTCTAAAAATAGTTCTCTCCTGTGTGGCCGAGGCCCGGCTGGGTGACCGGTACCCCTAGAACAGCCCGCGGGACCCGCCGCCCGCCAGGGCGCTCCAGGGGGACGCGGTCGTGGGAGCACCGTCAGCTCACACGGGGCTGCCGACGTGGTCCCGCACAGCAACCACACAGTGCTCAAGTTCAGCCAAAGCGTGTGAGCTGCACCCCAAATCTCTGGAGCACAGCAGGTCCAGATGGCCGTCGACACCGAGAGCCGTGAACTCTCAAAGCCTTACATATTTTTATGGGGGACGGCACACAGACGCAGACACGCCAGCACACGCAGGGACACACGCATAACACGTCATCTAGAAAAATGACGCCAATTTGGAAGGAACTTCACCGATGCTTCAGGGAAGGGATGTTAAGAAAATTCTAATCACCAAAGAACGATAAATGAAAATTAATTTTCTAATTCTAGTTCGAACTCTGAGATACATTTGCAGTCTCTCTAATACTTTGTTTTTATTTTAGTGGACGAAGAAATTATATATCGCTAAGATCTTCCAAAAATTTTCTAAAAGCCTTCATTTTCTGAACCTGTTTCTTTTAATCCCAAGTCCTTCATCAGTGAAGTCGTCCGCCACAGCTGAAAAGTGCGAGGGGACAGATCACCCTACTCTTAAGATGAGCGAGTAGGAACCTCATTTCCTACTGACGTGACACGCGACGACTAAGCAGGTTATTCCACCCGATCGTTTCCTCAAGCACTCATCAGAGTGAGAGGGACAGAGACTCAGACCACCTCGGTCCCCACCGGAAGGGCAGTCAACTGGCCTCCCGCTCGCGGCTCCGTGGAGCCGACACAGGGGTGACTCCTGGTGACAGCGTCATGGGGGCAGCGTGCAAGCCAGGAGGGTCTCTCCTGTTAGAAGCCACCCTCACGGCACCTACCGCCTCCCTCAGCTCCTGGTTGGAAACGATGATGACGTTCGGAGGGTCCCCAATGGCGGTGGCGGCCCCCCCGATGTTGGTGAAGATCACTTCTGCAATCAGCACGTGTCTCGGGTCGAGATTGAGCACCTCACATAACCTGTCACGACGGGAGGAAGGAAAGTGGTCCCACCATCGCACTGTGGGGCCGTGAGCAACCTCGACGTGTTTCAGGTGCTCGTGCAAGGGAAGCGCTTGTGTGCACACGCGTGCACACGCATGCACACGTGAACACACACATGCGCACTCACAGGAGGGCGATGCTGAGGTGAACGATGACGACACCAGAGTCGCAGGCCACCGCGGACTCTCAGAACTACGTGTCTCTGGAGGTCACCCCAGCAGCCATCAGAGCCTCCGTGTGGGAACGCACCCCACCTCCCCGCCACGGTCTCAGGAGCGCAGTCCCGTGTGCAGGCCTCCAGGGACGGGCAGATCCCCGGCGAGAGGCGGGCCTGAAGAGCACTGGCCTGACCCCTGGCCCTAGCCCACAGGGCCTCAGGGGCTGCGTGTGGCCCTAAGCCAGCCCCTCCCCGGCCCAAAGCTGCCCCCGTGGACTCCGCCCCGTACTCTCCCCTCGGGGGCCTGCCCGGGCAGACCGCTCCCTGGGCACCAGGAGGCACGTTCTCAGCCCCCAGGTGGGTTTGGGGAGCACACAGTTGAGAAGCGTCGCTGTAAAGAAAGCTCAGGAAAGGTGTCACGGGGCCCCCCACACCTGCGCACCTGGGCTGACCCAGGGGCTGTGTGGACGCTGGCGGAGCAGCCGTCTGGGCCGAGCAGGACTGAGTACCCGGGTGTGTCCCCTGCCCAGTCAGCAGTGGTGGCAGCTCCTGGCTGGGGAAGCTCGAGAGCTGCTTCTGCAAGGTGAACCCTCGGAGCCCCAGCCACCTAAGTGGCCTCAACGAGGACCGAGATCGGGAGAGTAGCTGATGCCACACTAACGCCTGAACCTCAAGATGCGTTTTCGGGCTGATGCACAGGGTTGCCGTACCAGGTGACCACAGTGGGGACATCAGCAGGTGCCAGCGAGGCTGAGACAAGCCTCGGGGGCCGGGCCACATGCGGACATGGGTGTCCCCACCTCTGCTCTTCCCGGGCCTGGTGCTGTGGCTTGCCCGCTATGTCAGGGGCACAGTGGGCCTGGCTGGAGGGTCCTGTGGCCACGTCTGGCCGTGTGCCAGGCACAGGGCGTGGTGCCTGCGGGCAGCACGCGGCGTTCACGGCAGCCTGGAGGCACTCTCCCCGTCTTTCACTGACCTCGAGACCTGGGCAGCGGGGCGCTGCGTCCCCTGCACGGGAAGGCTGGCAACAGCGCCCCTCGCCCCAGGTCTCTGCCTGTATGTGGGGCTAGCGGGAGTCTGGTCAGGGGATGGACTCGACACCACAGGCCACATGCACGGTGCTGCCCGTCCCCTGTTCCTGTCCCTGCCCTCAGCGTCACCACCCGTCAGATGACAGGGGCGCTGAGCTCTGCAAGTCAGCCCTGCTGGTGGCTCCGAGCTTGTGGTCTCAGGCCTCGTGTCTGGGAGGGTCCCTTGTCTGAAAGGATCCCTGTGACGGCACAACCCAGGCCAGGCGGCGAAAGGGACTTGTCCGAAGCCCCTGCACCCCAGAGGGACCTGTCGCCCTCCGTCTCCCGGGGCCAGCCCGGGAGGGTTGTGATGCCTAGAAAGCCATCTTTAAAATAAAGAGCATGAAGTACAGGCGCGGCTGGGCCCGTGGCCTCAGAAGCTTCCGGACTCAAGGTTCCGACTCCGGGCAGACAGCTGGGGTGATCGACACACGCCCACTGCAGGGAGTGGGGGATTAAAAGCAACAGAATCTCGTCGAGTTTCTCTTTCCCAGAGTCGCCCCACAAAGCCCTCCCCAGGGCCAGCCAGCGAGACGGCTGTTCGGCGGGCAGCGCTGGGGACAGGGACGGGAACTCCCGGCCTGGCTGCATGTCCTGACCCATGCGGGCATGGCCGTGAGCCTGGCCCGAGCCCCGGGCGAGCCCCTCGGCATACCTTATGGTCACAGGAGTGAAGAGCAGCGACGTGGTGACGTTGTCCAGGAAGGCGGAGAGGGTGGCGGCAACGAGACACAGCATGATGGTCATGGCCCACACTCTCCCTCGGGACAGCCTGTAGGCCTGGGGCGCGCGAGAGGGACGGGAGTCAGGGGTTGAGGGCAGGTGCGCATTTCGTCAGGGGCTCTGGGAATTAACACGCGTGGGGGCCTGAGACAGGCCCGCGGGTCCCCAGTGTGCTGAGGCGAGGTGGCGAGGGCCCTGGGCTCCGGGCCACCTGGCCGAGCTCCCTGGCCCTGAGCCTCCCTCGCGGCCTCGGCCCTGGAACGTTGCCCGGCGGAGTCCGACCTCCCTTTGCGCGCACAGCCTGGGCCGCGGTGTTGGGGTCCGCCTGGCCCGAGAGCCTGCTGGCCTCTGGGGGCAGTTAGTGCACGGTGCCGGAAGGGGGAGGCCCGGTACCTCCCTGGGAGGTGCGAGGTGGCAAGCGTCACCGCACGGCCCCACCGCTCGGGGTGTGCAAAGGCTTTGTCGGGTACAGTTTATTAAAGAGCTTTTCAGTTGAAATAAAGTAAATATATAAGTCCGACCCAGCACTGGCCTTTGCACCAGCAGGCACGGCAGAGTGTCCCCCGCCAACCCCGAGTGACGGGGCCAGCACCGAGCCTAGAGGTTCTGGAAGATTCCCCAGGGTTCTAGTTAGAAAAGTGAGCGTTTTTATGTTCAATGTGTAGAAAGCGCTCATGTATATTATGTCACCAAAAAAAAAAAAAAAGCAATCAGAATGTGCTGGTGAAACAGATTCTCCAATATGCAAAACCATCTCTGATGCGTAGCTGTGAACCTGCCGACCGTCAACGTCACAGAGATGGCCGGCTCAAGTCCCCTTCTGTCGTTTATGGAGAAGCTGCCTTAGCAGCTGTACCCGGCTTTGCAGAAGTTAGTAATTTCATAAAAGAGAATGGCATTTTCAAATGTTTCCTTTAAGTATTAGTTTTACTCACCAAATATGTGATGGTGGAAAATAAACTTGTCAACTAGTTAAAACATAATTATTAAATGACACATCAAACCTACCTTTACAGCACAATAATCGAAAAATCCAGTTTCTGAAAATATGGCTACTAAGACCATCTGTGGGGAAGAGAAGCAGAGAGAGGGAGAAGCCGTTAGTGCCACCGTGAAGCGAGGTGACAGCACTCAGCTCCGCGCCTGCGCCCCGGCCTCTACGTGAGGTTGCCGTGCCGTCGGGCTTCTGCTGGCCTGCCGCGGGCAGTGCCCTCACAGGCCCCCTGCACAGGGCCACTATTCCCATGCCCAAGGGACATCACGATGCCGTCCGCCCTTCACAGTGAATGCCAGAGTCGCTGCTGTTCTGTTTTACAGACCAGGAGGTGGGGCGGGGGCAGAGATGGGGGGTGACGTGCTCACAGTCACAAAGCCAGAAGCAAATCAACTGGACAAAACAAAAATATCCCAAACTCAGTTTAGACTCAGCATAAGTACCTGCCTCGTCTAGAGGGACCATTGCTGTCCCTCCCAACCCAAAAGGCCCCGTGGGCTTTGGGACGTGCTGTCTCACGCACCCAGGGGCCTCACGCGGGTGTGGACGGTGGGGTCCAGGGCGGTCTCCCGCACGCCCACGGCCAGAATCGCCGGGGACTGGAACCCGGGCTCAGGTGAGCGGCCACCCAGGGGTTGAGCACCATGGAGCCGGCGGGGCGGCGGGTGACCGGCAGCACCAGCATGCAGACTCGGCCCCTGCGCACCGCGGCTCGGCCGTGGGCCTGCTGCACTGACGTCAATGGAAAGCAACGAACTGTGCCCTCCCCGCAAATCCACGTGTCAAAACCCTAATCCCGGCTCCCTCAGCAGGAGACTGCACTCGGGGGCGGTAAAGATGAGGCCTGGCCCCGTCCGACTGTGTCCTTAGAAGGGGCAGTGAGGGCACAGACACATGCAGGGGGACAAGCACGTGAGAACACGGAGAAGGCAGCGTCAGCATGCCGAGGAGCAGGAACCCAACCCCGCCGGCTGCGACCCTGAGCTGCGTCCCCAGGACGGAGCCACCAGCGTCTGCGGCTCCAGCCCCGTGCGCGGTCCTGCACCACGGCGGCCACGGGTCACCGCTCGCCTGAGTTTTTGTGAGACCTCTGGGGAGCCTCCTCCCCCTTCCAGACGCCCACCCCTGCAGCCTCCCAGGACCTGCCACGAGGTCAGCTGGAGCCGCAGTCATGCCGCCCTGCCCCCACGCCCTCCACGGGCAGCAGCTGGTCTGGCTCAGTGACGCCGGAGGGGCAGAGCCCGCTGTCAGTACCGCCGAGGGTCAAGCGACAGCGAGGAGGGTGAGGACACACAGGGACCTGCTCCACGCAGGCGGCCACTCTCTCCTCCAGCCCCTCACAGGCGCGGTGACCCAGGACTCATGAGCCACCCCATCGCTGTCCGGTTTATGACTCGTGGCCCACGCTTGTGCATCTTAGTCCCTTCCCTACGAAGGTGACACTTCACGGCAGAGTGGCCCCTTGACAGCGTCTGACAGATGAGCAAACACGAATCATCATTTGGGGGGCCTCTTCCTTCATCCACGTGCTTACAGGTACTTACTCCAATCACCCAAACTCACACGGTTCATTTATTTGGGACGTTCTGTTTTATATGTTAAGGGCAGGAACTAAATTCGCTCAACTGCAATTTTCTTTCGCTCTCAGGAAGGCCGCAGACTGGACTGTCCAGCTGACGGCCCAGGGCCCCGAACGCCCCATTCCTGCTCGGGAGGGACCCGCCGGGCCCGCGCCAACGCGGACCAGGCACATGTGGCCAGGCGGCTCGGCACCGTCAGCGTCATGAACGATGAGCAGCAGTGGCGGAAAAGGACAAGGGCCCGGGCGACAGCAGCCCAGGAGCCACGTCCGCCGGGGTCTGTAATTACCATGCCGAACAGCAGCGCCAGCGTCTCGAAATCGATCCACTCCACCACGCGGGCCAGGCTGGGTCTCTGCGGTCAAAGCACAAACCTGCCCGTTACTCTCGCCACGTCCTCTTGGTGCCGGGCGGGACAGACGTGCCGCCCTCACGGCAAACCCGGTCCTCGGGCCGGAGTCGGAAGGCAGATCCCGTCCCCGCTGAAGCCCACTGGGGACCCGGGGCTCCCGCCCGTCGTCTCTCGCCTCCACTCCAGCCAGATGGCCCCCCCTCGTCCCCAAGGGCTGAGAGCACCCAGGGTCCGTTCCCACACCCCTGAGCTACACGGCCCTGGGCACACGCGTGACCGTGACGAGCCTTTCCTCAGCTAAAATGGAGAACGGCAGTGCTGGGGGTGTGTGTGTGCGTGTGCGTGCGTGTTAACATCACATGACGGTGCTGGGTGTGCGTGTGCGTGTGTGTTAACATCACATGAAAAGTACTCATCAGTGCCACGAAGTCTGTCAGTTCGTCCCTGTACCACGGCTTCTGGAGGGACACGTGGGACACGACACAAAGGCGCGGAAACACCGGCTCTCGGCCGGTTCCCGGCCCGTCTGCGGCTGGCATCCCATCCGAACATAAGCCCTGGACGCAAAACGGTGCCACTTACATCACCCATCACGGCCAGCACCGCCAGCGCCGCCAGGGCCCCCAACATGGCTGCCAGCGTCCTGTGAACGATCTGGAAAGAAACGCAGGGAGCTGCTGTCCAGCCCGCAGCGGGAGAACGCAGAGCCCGCGTCGGGCAAGCGTCTGTCCGCACCGGCCCTGCTGCGCCACGTCGGTGACGACAGGGAATCGTGGGTGCCGCTGCTTCAGAATCTGGACGGCCCAGGGACACACGCGGCAGCAGCGTGACCTCCGAAGAAAGCCGCCTTCGCTTCCTGAAGAGTTAGGGGACCCTCGTGCAGAAGCGGAGGCTGAACAGAGTACGTTCCACAAGGAAGCCTGCGGCAGGCTCGTCGTTTGCCACACGATCCCCAGGTGGCCGGGCCCCGTCACTGAGGCTGCTTCTGCCGGACGGCGCGCAGCCCACAGTCCCTCTAACTCAGACTTGCGTGTCACTGCGGAACCGCGAGAGCATCTTTCCTATTTAATTGTAATTTCGGATGCACGTGTAATTTTTAAGACAGGATGTGAAGAAAGCCGAGGACAAGGAGCAGCTGACACCCTCGAACAGCGCCCGCGGGAATGCGGAGCGGCGGAGCGACTGTGGGAAAGTCTGCAGCTTCTTAAACAGTTACCATCCCCTTACCACGTGACCCAGCAAACACACCCGAGGGAAGTGGAAACATCCGTCCTGTTCAGTCGATGAAAGGAGGGGGCCCTGAGGCTCTGACGCTGCTCCTCGAGCAAACCCCACCTACCCAGACGCACGGAACCCTGAGGACTGAGGGCGCCGGTCACAAACCGCGACGCGGCTTTCCCAAGGCGTCCGTCACCTCGGCCACTGCCGCGCTCTGCTGCCACCTTCTCTCTACACAAGTCCTTCCCCAGCTCGGGTCAGCAGAGTGCTGTCGTGCCACCGCGAAGCACTGGTCAGGTGGCATGGTCACGGGGCAGGAGCACAGGTCAGCGGCCAGGACCTGGGACGGTGGGGGAAGGGCGGGGCAGTCACGGGGAGCCCGTGGTGGCGGTGCGGTTGAGAACCTTTACTGTGGCACTGGTCACACGGGCGACACATATCAAGTTGCACACGGCCACCCCACACACACCCAAAGGACTGCATGTGTAACCCCTGGGACCTGAGGCAGCCTCACAGACTGCACCCATGTCCCTTCCTCTGTGCTGCTGCCGGACCCCCACTGTGCGGCACGTCCAGGCTGAGGGGAGGAGGGGGCTGGACAGGGGGCAGGGGAGGGTGCGGCACATCCAGGCTGTGAATCGACACCCCCTGAATCGATGACGTGTCCGGTACACATAACAGGGAGCCACAAGGGACGATGCCTGGTCCTGGAGATGCACCTGGCTTCCCCTCACCTGTCTGCTCCGTGTCCCCACCAGGGTACATGCCATGTGACTGGCTTCTTCACAGAGGCTTTTTTTTTTTTTTACGCCTACAGCACCTGGTCTTCCTAGGTGGTCTCCCACCCAAGTACTAACCAGGCCCGACCCTGCTGAGCTTCTGAGATCACGCGGGACCGGGCGTGTGCAGGGCGGCGCGGCTGCACTTTCACGGGACTTTTATAACCTCGGGATAGTGGTTGGGAGAGAGAGAAAGGATATTTTTCCTAAACAGCTACTAATAATGGTCATTAATTAGTGAAAGACGAGTAAATATTTATAAATCGTGATTTTCAAAGGTTGTAAAATTATGCAAAAAAGCTGAACAAACCTAGAATAGTAGAGAAATAATTTTTTCAAAGATAAACTGACACTGGGCTGCAGTTCTTAATAGCGACTGTAACTGATGAAGGCGCACCGAATCGATTAAACCCACACATTCAAAACGGCGTTCGGAGAAGCAGGAGAGAGACAGGAAACGGACGCGGGGAACCCACCGGAAGCTGCTAAGGCAACAATTCATCACCACGGAACTCGGTGGTGGAGAAAAGCGGTTTATGTCGAGTGTCTGGTGTTCCGCGGCTGGGCGGGAGAAATTCTCCCACACGGACGCGGCGACGGAACAGTTCCCTGCGCACACGAACGGCGGCACTGAGCCGGCCCAGGACACCACGCGCTCAGGGGTCCCGGCTGGGGCTCGGCCCTGCACCAAGGCCGCGGCGTGGACAGCGGGTGTCTGTCCGTGGTGCTGAACGCAGGTCGCGCCCGCAGAACTCCACGCTGAGCAAGTTCAGGGAAACCGCCGCGTGGGATCGCGCGTGCCCCTAATGTTAATAACCCAGCTACCGTTGGCAGCAGAAAGAAAGAGCTTTAGGAGCTGAGGTAACGGGGAGCTTGGCAGTAAACGGGCTGGGCTGCCACCGCCTAACCTCGCCAAGTCATCTCAGCACTCCTGCAGGGGGACATCTGGACACCGGTCCTCCTGATACCGTTCAGCTGCCACACACCTGTGACGTGGACCCCGAACTCCACCCGAAGCCTCCACTCTCAACTGCAGGCTTGCGCCAGAGAGGGGGAGAGTGACAAGTGCACCCCACGAGGAAACGTCAGCCCCATCGGGGTGCGGGATTTCCCGCAGGATGGTGAGATAGAGCTCTCCACCAGGAGCTGGTGCACAGACCCTCCCCTCCCCCGGCACACCTGGGCCGCCACCCTCGAAGGTCCCTTGGGAGAGCCTGGGGGCAGGGCTGGCCCTTGGCTAGCATCTGGGTGCCCGGCTTTGGGGCGCTCCCAGGTGACAAGGGTGGAACATGGCGCTCTGCCTGGGCCGTCCGCAGAAACATGACTGCCGCTGAGCCCGGGACTCGGGTGGGCTGCGTGTGCCTGTGCGACACCCCCCCAGCCAAAGTCCTGCTCCCCACTCCCCGCTGCGGAGTGCCCTCTTGCCGCTGGCCACGGCGATACGCCCAGCCCAGGGCACTGCCTCTGAGCCTGAGTCCCTCTGGAACACCGCGCAGGGCGTGGGCGGTCTTGGTCCTGTCACCACTCGAAACGGGGGTAACGCTGGCGGAGAAAAAGTCGGGACCGAAACGCAGAGCACCGGGCCGTGGAAACAGCACCGACAAGTGGACCTTGCTGGACAACTGGGGATGTAACTCATTAGCAACGACCCTCACTGGGCGACTGGACGACCGCATACTCCGGAACGTTCTTGGCCACATTCTGGAACATTCCTGTGTTATCCCAAGGTCGCTAAGAAACACCCCTCAGTGCCACACCCTGTACTCGCTTCCCGGGCTGGCCTTACGGGAGCCCACACACAACGTGCCGCTGACATCTGGTTTCACGGTGAAGTCAACAAGGGATCTGCAGCCCAGGCGGTGGCCACACTTTGCTTCATGCTGTGGAAGGCAGAGCCACTAACAGTCCCCAGAAACGGCCGCCGCCCAGGGCAGATCGTCTGTGAAGAGGCGCATCGGCTGAGTGACAGATGGCCCTTCCGTACACACAGCCCGGGAGCCCCGAGTCCCCATCACGTGCACAGTCCTGTGAAGCAGGTAGGGACACCTCGACATGCCTCCCCCCGCCACAGAGGCCAGCAGTGTCCCCTCGAGGTCGTACGGTGAGGGAGGGGCAGAGCAAGAGTGAAAAAGTCACGTGCACGTTCGGTTTTCTCAGGTAAGTGCTGGCTGCTTCCACGCGTCAGCTGCCAAGGTCCCGCAGACGCTCCAGTGCGGAGCAGCGTCCTACCGGACTGAGGGGCGCATGACGCCTCAGAAGACACACTGGTGCCACCAGTGTCTTCTTGATCAAGAGCAGGATCAAGCCTCCCCTCCCCCGAGCACCCGAAGAGCTGCGGGCCACTTCCTGTGGGCACGGACAAGCCCGGGAGGACAGGTGGGGACACTACCTCGAATATGATCAGCGCGTAGACCCCGGCGAGGATGGCTGCGGCGGCGGTCACCTGCGCGCCCACGCTCGCCCGGAGGTGCTGGTGAGCCATCAGCAGGGGAACGAGCTGGGTCTGCTGGAGGGAGGCCCGGATGCGGATGGAGACGGTCTCTCTGCAGAGTAACGCAACCGCCTTAGCACGGGTGAGAGACAGACCCCACGTCACCAGCTCTGGCTTGCTCCCTCGGCGTCCTGCATGACACAGGTCATCCACCACCACGACCAGAGTCCGCACTGATGTCGCGGCGGTTCAGCCCGATGGCCGGCGGGGAGACGGGGGCCCTGAGCTCAGGTGACACAGACGCGCGCCGACAGTTCGCAGGAAGCGGGACGTGCGCACGGGCCTGGCCATTTGACGTCTCCTCCTCCTCCTCACCACACCCCTGACTGCTGCACCTGCTACGAGGCAGCAAAGCCACCTCCTCACATACCAGAGATTCAGAAAGGGCCGTGTGCGACCTGGGAACCACAGCCGGGTCGTCCCCAAGCGTGGCCAAAAGCATGAGAGCAAGAAGCTCGTGAGGACTCAGCGGCACGCGGCACGCTGCCGAACGCTTTTCCCAAAGCCCGGTCAGTAGCTGCTCTGAGTGGAGCTGTGTCCCCCGAATTCCAACCCTCGGAGAGTGACCGTACTTGGACACGGGGTCTTCACAGAGGCGAGTAAGCTAAAACAGTGGCCCTAATCCAATGTGGCCAGCGTCCTTATGAGAGGGGACGGGGACACAGATAGGCACAGAGGGCCAACCACGCGAGGACGGAGGGAGGAGAGCGACGAACGCTGCTGACGCCTGAGGAAGTAACTGCCCACTGCTTCCGGCTCCCGGGCTGCGGGCCCAGCAAACGCAGACGGCGGCCGGGGCACAGGGTCCACGTGGGGAGACAGGGCTCAAGGCCGAGGAGAACCCCGGTTTCCTGGTCTCCCCACCACACAGCTTCAGATACTGGTGAAGCTGACGCACAAGCTACAAACACCACTGGCTTCACGGTGGCCCTGCCATCGACCCTCTCGCTTCCCGGCGTGTGTGTCATGACGCCACGTCCTTCGTGCCCACTGTGCACAGGAAGAGCATCTCGTCCAGGCCACACAACCCACCTGGCCAAAATTCAGAGTCCCCCAGGTCAAACCTCTTTAGGTGAGCGTGTCCCAGAGGGTCCCCCAGACCCCCGTCACCTGAGACCCACCTGCTCGGCACCTCAAAGGTCCTGCTCACCACCAGCCGGTCGCGTCTTCTTGGATTTAAAAATACCGTCCAGTTCTGAGTGACCTGTGAAGTCGAAGGGTGAAATCACGGTCGGGCTTGGGACTTGAACCGCAGTCCAGATCCGGCACCGTTCAGGGCAGGGGCTTATTACAATGAGACAAGGACAGAGGGAGGCCGCAAGGCCTTTCACGTGGTCCCATGTGTGGACGCGTCCAGGCTGAGCACAATCTGCCGTGAGGAAAGGGACCTGTGTGTGAGACTTGGACTCTGAGCCACCGGGCACCGCAGGAGGAACGCCTGCGGAGAGCCGCTTCCCGCAAACTGGGGTGAGTGGGGAGAGCCACGGGGTCTCGATCTCTCCTGAGCAGGGCCAGATGCAAACAGAGAGGGAGGGGCTGGTTGGCCAAGGGACCAGGCGACATTCGATGGCATGGACGTGTCCTCGTCCCATGGGAAGGCCCACGTTCGCCTGCACCCCAGCACTGAGGCCACTCCCAGTCAGAGCTCACGGGCATGAGTTTACTGTAACCCACTGGGGAAAGCGGCAGGCGCATGCTGGCCTCATGACAGTGGCCCTGCCTCGCGGCCCCCAACAGACCCACTCAAGGACACTGAGCTCACGAGGAGACGAGGCGGGATTCGACTGGGGAGTGTGACCTGCTGCGGCCGCCGCCGCCTGGAGCCTGGAGCGTCGGTCCGCGTCACCTCCACCACCACGCGCTCCGCGCTCTCGGGCCGCGGGCCACCGGCCGCCAGGGCCCCCGCCAGGTCCACCTGCAGCAGCGTGGAGTCCGCGTGGCCACTGAGATTCGCAGCTGGGGGCCGTCAAGGGAAACCACGGCACCAGGAGGGGGCACCCAGGGTGCCCACCACCCCCCTGCCACGCCCTCCCCAGACGGTGCGCAAGGAAACACACGCCCGGCATTTCCGGCCGCCGCCACTGCCACCGACCTCGCCCACCCCCGGCCCCTCACCCCACACGCGCCCGACAGTGCGCGGCTGGAACCCACTGGGTCACGCCCTAGGCCGTCCTCGCCCCACGCTGCCTCTGCGTCTCCCTCTCGCCGCCTCCAACGCCCCCCAGGCCCCTGGCCTATGAGGGGGCAGACGGACCGCTACGCGTGTGAGCACAAACCGCCGTGTCCATGCCCATACCCGAGGGCTCCAGGTCCCTACCGTAAGGTGAGAAATCACAGCGAGGACGAAAGCAGGCACCCGAAGTCAGCTGAGAGACACGCACGGGGGCGAAGGAGCGTGCGTCTCCAAGCTTCGACACTCACGGCAGAGCTACCTACGGCTGAACGTGTGTGTTCCCCCTGCCCCCAGCATCTGTGAAAGGCCTGCCCCCGTGTGGTCGCATGTGGACATGGGCCCTCTAAGGAAGCCACTGAGCTTCAGCAAGGTCCTGGGGGAGGCCCGGCTCTGACGGCGTCAGGGTCCCCATAACAAGAGACACCAAAGCGCTCCCCTGTCTCCGTCCACACACAGCACCGAGGAAAGACAGGGAGGACGCGGCGGGAAGGCCTGCCGGCCGGGAGGCCTCACCAGAAACCCACTCGGCCGGCGCCCTCATCTACGTGTCTCTCGTTCAAGCCACAGAGTCTGCAGCCTTTCGTGACTGCAGCCAGAGCCGGCTGCCACGCCCACGCTCTGTCCCCGACACGTCTGCCTCGTAATGACAAGGTGCGAGACCTCCAGCAAGGCCAGAGAGCACGCAACGCGAAGAAGCCGGGCGAGCATCAGACCCAGGGGCAGAGCCGGGAAAAGGACGGCAGAGACCGCCCACGCGGGAACACCAGAGCCCCGAGGCCGGGCCCTAAGCTATGTGTCACCCGGCGATCGTCACCCTTCCCGGGAGCCCCACCACCAACCGCCCACCCCAGCGTCACCAAGTGCTCCTCCCCCGTCACTAAACGCCCCGCTCTCTGTGCTGCGACCTTCGACAGCAGCTGTAGCGGTGCCGGGTGTCTGCCGCCCGGCCCTCCACCGTGACCACCCCACCTCAGCATGTGGCTTGGATACAGTAGCTCTCCAGCTGCGACACAGCCACCAACTGCCAGGACTTCCCCTGGTCTGGGTAGAGGCTAAACGAAACCTGTAGTAAACAGAAACATTTTGTGACAGATTGCGGCGTGAGAGTAAAAGGATTTAAATAAATCGGATGAAAATAGGGGTGTGATAATGTTGCTCCGAACGGCTTTTCTTAGGTATTAGGATAAACACCTGAGCCCTTCTACCATTTCTAGCTACAGTGGGCCTTGACCATTGACACTGGCCAATTTCAAGGCTTGAGTACCCGGCCAGGAAATTAAGTCATCGGTGTTAACGTGGTTTCCCATCGGGGCGGGGGGCAGGGACTGTGTGCCGGCGGGATCTGCAAAGCTCCGTATAAACCAACCGAAAGTAAATTAAAGTGACGTAAAGACAATGGACTATAGCAGTTCTAAACCCCAAATGGTCACAGATCACAAAGGACGCACGTCGCAAACAGGCACACACACACGCAGATACACACCGCCAAACTCGGGGTCCGCACACCCATGCATTTGGCAGACGTATTTTGAGTGCCTGCGCTGGGATCGCAGCTGGGCTAGGTCAAGACACACACCACACACGTGCCAGCAGCCAGACACACTCCCTTCACGTCAGAGGCCACACTCAGGTCACCTCCAGAGGCCTGCAACCCTCGCTGAGGACGTCCGGGCAAGTAAAGTCGGAGTCAACAGTAGAAGCACGGTGGCCCGTAGGGCAGAGCCCTGGGCCACCTGTGATCCCTGGACCCGACCAGACACCAAGAGTGTTTACAGCATGGGTTGGAGGAGAATCTCGTAAGCCACTTGGGGTGGGAAGTGAGACCCGGGCGCAAGCTAACTGTCTTCTAAGGATCAAAGTCAGGTCACCAGACCTTTCCTTGTGTGATGGAGACAAAACCCGGAAGTATTGCTGAGGCGGGACCCCTGCCACCCAGCTCCCCACCCTGCACGGCCTCGCATCTCCCTGCCCTCCCCCCAGGCGCACAGCTGAGACGCCCTGTCCCCTAGCCCGTAGGACGCCCCCGCAGAGCCGCGGGGTACTCACGGTGCACACCACGACGAAGACGAACAGGCCCGTGACCTTCAGCCACCGCATGCAGCGCCTGCGAGGGAAGGGGTCAGGCCAGTGTCACCCGGCAGCAGCCCTGCTGGCACCACCCAGACCTGCCGCCCCCTGGAGCATGAGTTTACTGGAGCCCCGGGTGCCCTCGCCTCGAAGCCGCGTTCGGATCCCCGCACCCCCCGGCCCGCCCCCTGGCGGAGGCTGCGAGGAAAGCCAGCGGCCCGGGCATTGCGCTCGGGGGCCGTCGAGGCCCGTTTCCCCGACACTAGCCTTTTCCTGGCTCTGAGACATTGAGCCCTAATTTCCCTCCAAGTTTCCTGAAAGGCGGGAATATGGGTCTGATCGTCGAACAGCTCCGCGCCGAGACTTGCGCGAACGCTTGGGAGAAAAGCTCAACGCCGTGCCAGGTGGAAGCAGCCGAGCCTCCGAGGGCCCCCTCGGCGGTAACCAGCGGACGGCCAGGCCGCACGCCGGCCCCGGGACCCCGCAGGCGTCCTGGCCCAGGGCCCGTGCCGCGTGAACCGCGGGCCTGGGCCCGGGTCGCCCGGGCCAGGCGCACCCACCCGGCGTCGCCCCAGGGCGCTCCCTGCGTCCCCCCTCGAGGCCCTGGGGCACACCTGCCCAACGAGCAGATGCTTCCACCTGCGAACCCCGGGCTGCCAGCGAGGGGCGCACCGGCCCTCTGGGGGCGTCCGCGGCGCCCCTGAGGAAAAGCGCATCGCATCGCAGGGGCGAAGCGGGGCTTAAGGAGGTGGAGAAGGGGGAGGTGCCGAGGGCGAGGCCCCGCCCCATCTTACCTGGGCCCCGTGAGGCGGGGCCGGTCCGGCGCGCCCACCGGAAGTACGCGCGCGTCCGTGTCCCACTCCGCGCAGCTGCTCTCCCAGGATGCTCCGGGGTCGACGGGCTCGGGGCCGCCCGCGCGCATGCGCCGTGACCTGGAACGAGGCCTTCCGGGTCAGCCCCGCAGCGTGGCGCAGGCGAAGGCGTCCCGGCCGCTGCGCCCTCAAAATGAGTCGCGGCCTCTCCAGAAACGTCAGCTTGCTGTGAGGTGGCGCTTGGCACACAGCTGCTTCTGGCTGCCACCAGCCCGGCCCTGTCCCCGATGCTTTCCCAGTGGTGCGGGGCCATGAAGCAGAGGCAGCGCCCGAGGACAGCCTTCTGGACGCCCCGCGGGTAAGTTGGGCCCCAGGCCGGCGGAGGGCAGCGCGCCACGAGGGCGGGACGGGGGAGCAGCAGGCCTGGCCGGATGGGCCCCGGAGCCCGATGAACCAGGGGCGTCCTCGGCTTTCCGGGAGCAAGAGTGGCTGCACCCACGCACTTCCGGTTGAATCTCTGGGCTTCGGGGCAACGTGTCGCGTGGAACGCTCGTGGGACCACAGTGTTGACGTAACAACGGTCAATACTGGCAGAAACGGGGGGTGTCACTTGAAGCCCCTTAGCTCAACAGGGCGTTGCTAAGATAGAGAAGAGGCACGGGCTCCACACACATTGACTAAATGTTAACCCGGGTTGTGTGCTGCCAGCTGGACCTGGGGACGGGGCGAGCAGCCATGCTGCCGGCCAGACAGAGGAACCCACAGAAGGCAGGACGAGGCCTGCCAAGGTTGGTGACAACTTCTGACTCACACCGTGAAAGGGAAACCGGAAAGTCCTTAAGCTATAACTTTCACAGAAACTAAGAATCAGATATTAACCACATTCCTCGAGCGCTGGGCGTCTCACTCTATCTCTGGGAGGGGACCACGCTCTCTGCGGAGCGCTGCCCCTGCTCCGTCAAACTCCTTTTGTCCCTAACTCTGGCTCCTGCTTGAGTTCTTTCCTGCCCACGGCCAAGGACCGTCTTGGCAGGCGTAGGTCTTCAGTCCCCACTGGCCAGATGCGCCCTGCCGGGCCTCACTGGAGAAACCCAGAGATACAAATTAGCCTTTGTGAAACCAATATGTAACAAGATAAAGTCGTTAGTGTGCAAACTTGGAAAATAGTCAATGATCTTTTCTGTTTTATGACCTAAAAATACTCATGTTTGAGAAATAATATCACCACCCCCTAACTTCTGAACAAACACGACCGTAACTAAAAACTAAGGAAACCATTTTCTTATAAGTAGAGGAAAGCTGACGTCAGTGTTTTTAGAGCAGTGCCATGTCCTATGTGGTGGAAGTGGATGTTTCCTGCCCTGTCCAGCGTGGTGGCCACATGTGCTCACTGAAGTCTGCAACCTGCCTGTCAAGATTGGTACACAAGGTCAGTGGGATGGAGAGGTGACATCACTGTCCCCTCGTAACGTGCCAGGGGACACCAAGCAGGCGGCTCCAGCTGTCAGAAGTCTGCGGAAGGAAGAGGTGAGGCCCTTCCTTCTGGGGGAGAGAGCCCATGAGTCACTTGGCCTCCAGACCGCACTGCTCTGGACGCTCCAGGACCACCCACGCTTGCCCCCAAAGGGCCTTCACACTCGAAGGAAGCGGTGTTTTCAGCCACATCGCTGTCGACATCTGAGCCAGATAACTCTCTGCTGTGGGGGGCTGTCCTGTGCATGGCAGGATGCTGAGCCTCCACCCTTAAATGTCAGTAGCGCCACTCCCCCGGCTGTGACAGCAAAAAATACCTCCAGACAGTGCCTGGCTCACCCTGGTGAGAAGCCCCGGCCCGCGGAGACGGCCTGGCAGAGCCGTGTGCATGCGTGACTGCACGTGTGCTGCTTAATCAGTGCGGGGTCATAGCCAAGGTCATTTGGAAATTCATAAGCCACAGAATTCAACCACGAGAATCATGAAACATCTACTACCTGGAGTTGAGAAGGTTCTGGCAGAGACCAAACATGTCAGGCGAGAACATCTCGGGCAGAAATTCTCCAGCATGAGGCCAAGGGCCATCCTCGGACATTAATTTGATAAGAAAGGGGGAAAGCTCACCCTTTCCCTTGGGAGGCATTCCTCAGCAAAGGAGTGTTTTCCGTGAGGCTGGGGCTGAAGGCCTGGAGGAATGGAGCGTGAGACCTGACGGACAGAGCGGAGAGAGGGGTCACCAGCAGGAAACGATGGGCGTCCTCAGCGACGGGGGACTAGGTTCAAGGACGGCAGTCAGCGGGAAATCTGACGTGAGAAACTGACGAACGTTAACTCTTAGTTGTAAATGCTGGAGTTGGGAAATGGTTAGAAACGACTCTGCCAGCAGCATAGACCGGACCGGAAGGGAAAAGCCGAAAGCCGGTCAGACCGATGATGCCGTGGGAGCGAGACCGAGGCCAGACCCCGCTGCTGTTCCAGGCAGAGCAAACCATTCATTCCGGGATGCTCGAGAATTGTTTCCTTAGGTCACGGCATGTAAATGTCACACATCCGAAAGACCACGCCGGAGGAAGGGCCGCTGTGAACTGATCAAAGCGGGAGGCCTCCCGGGGGAGAAGCTGCACAGCCACCGCAGGGCTGCCAGCGCACGTGGCCGCCCCTCGCTAGGGGACGTGTGACGTCAAAAGCGACCTGCCTTTCCCGAGGCCCCTTGGGAGCGTGGCGCTTCGCGTGCTAGCGCGCCACCTTTCCCCACGGGGCCCAGGCCCTGCCCAGCTGCCGGGGGCCCAGCTAAGTGCAGAGCGAACGGGAAGCTTGGAGAACGTCTCCCTCCTCGTGCAGGCGCCTGTGACCCGACAGACACCAGTCTCATGGATGAATGAAACCAGGGCCGCGAGCTGTGCCACGTCACACGGAAGACAGAAAAGGAGTCTGTCTTAGGCCAGCGGGTGTCCCCTCGGCACAGCCTCCAGGAAACAGATGGACAAAGAGTCTGTCTCGGGGGTGTTTGTGACGTGCACAGATGCCCCGGCCGGCACAGAGGAGAGGACAGGCGGGAGGCCACGTCTGCCCGGGGTTTAATGGTTATGTGCTCCGAGCTATTCAAACCGGCTTCGAGATCAAGTTGGGCTTTTTAATCTCCATTCTCCCATCAGGCCAGAAAGGCCCCAGGTTCATTTAGATAAGTGTCTCCACGAATCGACCAACATCAGGCGTTGGCTGTAACTCCCTGGGGTGCTGAGTTACATAGCATTTCTGGGAGAGCTGACTGATGCAGTGGCCTCACCAATATGTGAGCACCCTGAGCTTGCATTCTCTGCTGTAGGATGTATATTAAAAGGAAAGAACTCAGTTGTCCTGCGTTCGATAAGATGCGAATGGTAAGTGTAAACAGCTGGCTGCTGACGTGGCTGCCTCTGGCTGGTCTCGTATTTGACCTTCTGTTAACACTCTGTGAGTATTTTATAATTGTATTTAAGTGTACAGGGAGTGGGTTCTAAGTTTTTAAATAGTTACCTTTCTAAAGAGCCAAAAATAAAATGAATCGCACTCGAAAACTTCCCAAAGACTTTGGGCCACTCCAAATTTAAATTTGAGTCAACACCATCCAAATCCCGTTTTCCATTATTCCAAGGCCAGTTCTCTCTGCAAACAAGAGGCACAGACAGGCCTTCAGGCCCCGTCATCCACCGAATCCATGCCCCGTCGACCTCACAAACCGCACGCACAGGAGATGCAGGAAACACACACTCCGGAGCCTAGAAATAAAAATGTCTGTCCACAGAACCGAAAGGCTGGCATTTTCCTTCTGACTTAATTAAAATAGAAAATATCCATGAGATCTATATTTTTACCTGACCTTTTCTCCGGAAAAAAAAAAAATCGCACTGACATTTCTCTGACTTCACATCTACGCCTGGGTGCTTTCAAAATGCACAAAACTCAATAGTATCTATTTTCCCCTGTGATAAACCACCTCAACAAAACGTAGGCTAAAAATCATACGATTATCTCAATAGAAGCAGAAAAAGCATTTGACAAAACCCAGCATCCATTTATGATAAAAACTCCCAGCCAAATGGAGATGGGGAACACACCTCAACATAATAATAGCCATATGTGGCAAACCCACAGCTGACGTCATACTTGAGAATGAATTTTTCTTTAGGAACAAGACAAGGATGTCCACTGTCACCACTTTTGGAAGTCCTAGCCACGGCATTCAGAAAAGACGAAGAAATAAAAGGCATCCAAATTGGGAAGAAAGAAGTAAAGTTGTCATTATTTGTAGATGACATGATACTATATGAATAGAACCCAAAAGATTCCACCAAAAAAATATTAGAACTAACGAATTCAGTAAAGTGGCAGGATACAAAACTAATATTAAGATATCGGTTGTATTTTTATACACCAATAACAAGCTGTCAGAGAAATTAAGAAAACAATCCCATTTATAATTGCATCAGAATAATAATAAAATGCCTAGGAATAAATTTAACCAAGGAGGTAAAACACCTGCACTTAGAAAATAATGACCTTAAAGAAAGATACAAATAAATGGGAGCATATACTGTAGTCATGGATACCACCTGTACTACCCAAAGCAATCCACAGATCCAGCTCGATGTCTATTGAAGTAGCAATGACGCTTTTCACAGAACTAGAACAAATAATCATAAAATTTATATGGAACCACAAAGACCCCAAATAGCCATGGCAATCTGGGGCAGGAACAAAGTTGGAGGCATCACGCTACCTCATATCAACTATACCCCAAGCCTACAGTCATCAAGATGGCACGGCACTGGCATAGAAACAGACACACAGATCAATGGAACAGAATAGAGAGCCCAGAAATAAATCCACGCTACATGGTCAATTAATCTATGACAAAGGAGGCGAGAAAATACAATGGGGGAAAGACAGTCTATTCAGTAAATGGTGTTGGGGAAAATGGACATGCAAGAGAATGAAACTGGACCACCTTCTTACACCGTGTACAAGAATAAACTCGAAATGGATTAAAGACTTAAAGGTAAGACCCCAAAGCATAACACTCCTAGAAGAAAACAGAGGCGATAAACTCTCTGACATCATTCTTAGTAATATTTTTTTCTGATATTTCGCCTCGGGCAAGGAAAACAAAAGAAAAAAATAAGCAAATGGGACCATGCCCAACTAAAAAGTTTTGCACAGCAAAGGAAACCATTCACAAAAATGAAAAGATGACCTACTGAATAGAAGATATTCACCAGCGATACACCTGATAAGGGGTTAATGTCCAAAATTTATAAAGAACCCATACGGCTTAACACCAAACGAACAACCCAG
The DNA here is from genome assembly GCF_902729225.1 of Pteropus medius. NCBI lineage: Eukaryota > Metazoa > Chordata > Mammalia > Chiroptera > Pteropodidae > Pteropus > Pteropus medius. The sequence continues at coordinate 248,217 of NW_024354501.1, read as the reverse complement.
TTAAAAAATGGGCAGAGGACCTGAGTAGACATTTCTCCAAAGGGGACATACAAATGGCCAACAGACATATGAGAAGATGCTCAATGTCACTAATCATCTGAGAAATGCACATTAAAACCATAATACCCTGTCAGAATGGCCATCATCAATAAGTCAGCAGTCAACAATACTGACCAGGATGTGGAGAAAGGCGAGCCCTCGAGCACCGTTGCTGAGTTTGCAAACTGGTGTTGCCACAGTGGAAAACGGTCTGGTTTTGCCTCGAACAATTGAAAACAGAACAACCATATGATCCGAAAACTCCAGGTCTGCATATTTATCAGAAGAAATCCAAAACACTAATTCGAAAAGACATATGCACCCCTATGTTCATAGAATAGAATATTACTCGGCCATAAAAAGAAAAAGAATTAAATCTTACCATTTGCAACAAACAATATGGATGGACCTAGAGAGTATTATGCTCGGTGAAATAAGAGAGACGAATACTATATGAGCTCACTTACCTGTGGAATCTAAAAAAGTAAACGAACCCACAAAAAGGAAATAGACTCATAGGTACAGAGAACAATCTGATGGTGGCCAGATGGGGTGGGGAGAGGGGCCTGGTGAAAAGAGGCAAAGGATTAAGAAGTACAATTGGCAGTTACAATAGTCACGGGGACGTGAACTACAGCACAGGGGACAGTCAATACTACTGTGATCACCACATGTGGTGCCAGGTGGGGACTAGTCAGGGGGATCACTCTGTAAGCTACATAAATGTCCCACCACTATGCCGTACGCCCGAAACTAACGTAATATTGGATGGCAACTGTAATTGAAAACATTTTTTAAATGTTTACCTAGAGCTGTAAGGCATCCACATGCCAAATCTCAAACATGTTGCACAGCAAAGCAGCTCAGTTTCACTGTGCAGAATGAGTGTGTAAGGATGGGACCCGTAAACATGCAGGGAGAGTGTGGACATGTGCCCTGGAGAGACAGATGGACAGCAGGTCAGCACAGGCTTTGCCCTGGAGAAGGGGAGGGGACAGCCCACACTCGATGCTCTGCATGTTGCAAAGTGGCCTGTGGGCGCTGCGCGGCTCGGGGCCTGTGGGTCGCGGATGCCCGGAGCTGCAGGGTGAGCAGCAGGGCCCCACGTGGGCACACAGACGTGCAATGGCTGCTACTTACATCTGCTGTCTCTGCGTTGGTAAATATTTAAGGGTTGACGAAAAGGTTTTCTTTTTATGTAAACCCAGATTATTCTGACGTGAAAAACGATATTCGATCGAGTCGTTTGATATATTTGTGGAAGTAAAACGTTCTAAGATATATGCTTTTAAATTCACGTCGTACTTTTAATGCCTTAAATAATACAGGACGTGCCAAGTCTTTACGCTAAAACTCTCTTTTTTTATTTGTGTCTTTTGGATATAGGTCAGCCACATTTTAGAAATAGCATTCATTCAAAACAGGCCAGGAAAGCGATCTAATGCTGGAAACATCTAGAAATCTTCCTCACAGAAAAAGTGGGGGAAATATGCTCACGGAAATCCACTATTTGCAAATTCCAGTTTTACGAGATAAAACTGTTGCAACTCACCTCTGCTCCATGGGGAATGAAGCCAAGCCCTGGTCCTCAGGCGCCCCGAAGTTCTGCTGGGCCGCCGCGCTGGGGCAGGAGCCTGGGGGAGCTGTCTTGCTGGCCCTGTACTGTGGCCCAAAGCTGCCGGTGGCACGTCCCTCTGGCCCTCCCAGACGGGCACTCACGGGAGCAGACGACCGATGCAGCTCCGTCTCCAGCACGCCGGAGGCCAGCCTGCCATCTCTGCACTCCAGATGCATGTTCTGTCACCGCTCTCGTCCCTAGGCTCAGCCAGAAAGAAACCACCAGTGATGAAAAGCAAACTGAGAATTCCGTTTGCACCTCAGGGAACCCCTACTTCTTCACGGGACGCAGGCCCCCCGCGCTTCAGTGTTCTCATCATGGGGGCCACAGGGGATGCTCGTCTCCAAGGACGACCATGTCAGCACGTTTCACGCTAGCTGCGACCAGGTAGCATTAGGCAAGTTGTGATCTGTGCACGGTATGAAACGCTATGCAACTGTAAAAATGCTCTGGAGGGATATCGATTGATAATGAAAAATGTTGAGTTTATGGGGGGAAATGTTGATGCCGGGGTCCTTTTTTTAAAATATGCATAGAACAGAAGAAGAAAAAGACGCAGCCTCCAGAACTCGGCTACCTCTGGGTGGCGAAGGGTCTATGCTATAGTTTTAACGGGTTTTGCGTCAAGCAAATTGATACTTTTTTTAATAAGAAAACAATACTTCCTATTATGAAAACGAGAAAAATTGCTATGCTAGTGAGGTCACGGTGTCCTGGTTTGGGGACTACACCTCGAACCCTCGCATTTTGTTTTGCACGGCTGGCGGCGTGCCACAGCTCCGATGCCCTTGGCTTGCTGTCAAGGGTCGCTGTGAAGGGACAATCCCTGTGAGCTTTGTCTGAGCAGCATTCGCAGCACTGAGAAGCGATGCACGTGCTTGTGGGTGGGGTGAGTGTCATCCGTGGATCCACCACTCCTCGTCGCCCAACTCACGTAGCGGCTCGAAATGCCCCATGATCACAAATTCTGGAGGACCTCGCACGCATGGCAGTTTGAGGCCGGTACAATGGCTCCTGTCCACAACTGCTGACAGCCAGAGGGGCCACACTTTCTGGCAGAACGGGAACTTACTCCAGATACAGAAAGGCCATGGCATTTGAAGAAACTCAAACGACCCAGGAGGTCTTCCTACATCCTTCCTATCATGATGCCTCAGCTCACGTGAAGAACTGTGACGTACTCTTCAGTGAGCAGAAGACAGAGGGTTGGCGGAAGGGGATGGTGTCAAAGAGAAAGGAAAACGTCTGAGTGAGTTTGGCGCTGACGTTGGCCCACCCTGCCCGGGCCGCCCCGCTCCGCGCTCGCTGCTGCTCCTGCAGCTGGGGAAGGCAGGGGTCCGCTTCTGGGCCCGCCTCCACTGGGTCTTTGCTCTGCGCCTGAGGGACGACCCGACCAGTGGGTGTAAGAAGGAGGCCAGGCCAGCGCTTCGCGACAGGAGGACTTGGCGCCGGAGGCGGTGGCGGGGAGGTTGCTGGCGTTTACACGGCAGAGGCCGGCCTCGGTGCAAATGAGCCTGCGGAGGCCGGAGGGCGAGAGAGGCCCCGCGGGACCTGCGCAGGGTGCCCCGCCGCCCGGCCAGGCTGCACGTGGCCAGGCACCTCCCGGCGCCGCGTTGCCGTCTGGGGGTCGCGGAGCCTTGTCGTGCTGGATGATCCAGGGGAGGCGGGGCGCGGGGCGCTGGACGGAGATCGGTGCGGCGCCCGCGTGTGTGAAAGGGTTTCTTCGCAAAAGGTCACGCCCACTGTCCGCTCGCAGACCTGTCACCTGCACTCTACAGGTTTTCGTCGTGCGACATGAAGCAACGATGGAGAGGAACAGGGGACAGCGCTGCTGTGAAAGCTCGTAATCGGACAGAAACCACGCGCGGCCAACGCCCTGCTCTGAAGGTCTCAAGAAAACACCCATCATCAAACGTCTTCGCCACCGGAAACTTCGCTCTCAGTGGTACCTGTCCTAGTCGCAGAGCGCACGGGGCGTGGATGTCTGGGGGCGTGGCCCTGTCCGCGGGGCGTGGCTGTGGGCGTGGCCCTGTCTGTGGGGCGTGGCCCTGTCCGCGGGGCGTGGCCCTGTCCGCGGGGCGTGGCCCTGTCCTTGACATTCGAGCACTCTAGTCGACCCAGCACAGGGAAAGGGGGGCGCAGGCCCGGGGCGATGAGGCCAGAGGAAGCCAGTTCCCGGGTCAACCGTCTGCTCAGCCCACCCTGCACAGGGACAGACGTGTCCCCGCCGAGGGTGGCGCAGAGGGACTGCACCCTCAGCCACCTCAGGCCAGGCTCAGAGCGCGCAGTCCCGTCGGTCATCCCTTCAGATGAGTTTACACGGTGTGAACTTGCTTAAAAGCTTCTAGAACTCTCAAACGCCCGGTCTGAGCGCTCTGTCGTCTCCCTCCAAGCCTGTGAGAAAGTGGGGGCGGCCGGAGCTGCCCTCTGCTCCGGCGCGGGGGGCTGTGCTCCGAAGTCCCCAGCCCTCTGGGCGGAACCCCGGCCGGGCAGTCCGTGAGCCCACGCGCCAGGACTGCTCGGCTCTGCCACCCACACTTGGGCTTTTTCTCTTATTTCTGTGTCGCCGTGTCGTTGGCTTTCGCCCACCCTAAAAACCAGTTTGGAACTGTCCTTTGCTCCCCAAAAGAGACCTGTGCTGGGGCCGGAGTCCTCGCTCCCGCCCCCTGTGGAGCCGCCTCCTCTCGGTCCCGGGCGGCGGGCAGCAGGACCACAGGGATCAGCCCGACCACGGAGCACGGAGCCCGTTCCCCGCGATGGAGACGAGGCTCCTCAGCGCGCCAGGGACTACACTGGGCAACGTGACAAAATCCAGAATCGACACTCCGGAAAATCCAACCAGCGGGCGACGTTCTTATCCCCATCCTCCCAAAGGTCCCCTCTGGAAACTGGACCACTGTGTCCTGCTGCCTTGTGTCCCCTGGTGTCTCAGGTGCCCAAATATGCCAGGCTGCTCCTGGCCCGTCCCCGGGAGCTTCTCCAGCAGCCAGTGCCTTCTACCGCCAACCGCGGTCTTTCCAAAACACACCTGGCCATCCGGCCCAGGTCGCAGGTGTGGGCGTTGCTGGGTCTCCAGCAGCAGCCAGGGCCTGCTTCTCCATCACAATCCCTGACGTATGTCCCCCAAATGCCAGCTAAGCCCCAGGGGGATGCGGCTTTCTCAAAGAACGGTATCCGCATCTGCTTTTCATCAGTGAAATAAAACTTCTGCAAACGCCATTGACTCGTTTAGCTGTTACAGAGTTGCCACCCAACATGCTTGTGAGCCCCCGGGCTCCCTGGCCCCAGACCTGGCCCCTGGGGCCTGGACAGCAGGCCCCACGCCCACCCCAGGGACGTCCCTCCCTGGGTGGTTAAGTGACAACACGCTGCTCTGTCCTCTTTTCCTCCCTCGGAGTCACTGCACTCTGTGCAGCTGTCACCTCCCCTCACTCAGGGCTCCCACGACCCCCGGGAAAGCTTCCCAAGCAGCCAGGCCTGGTCTGCGAGCCCGAGAGTGCACACAGCCACGTCTCTGGGAAAAGCTGGCGACATTAAATCCTTGTAATCCCGCTGTGTGTGGCCAAGTGAGAAGCAGCGGCGCTGAGGGATTTAAGTTCTCACCCGCGCATTCCGGTCCCAGAATCGCCTGAGTGACACACGCGCGCGGCCGGCCAAGCAGAACACCGGTTTCCACCCACTTGCAGGTCCCCTCCGTGGTACCGGTGCGGGGACCCTCCCCAGGGAGCGGCACCCGGGGACCGTGTCCCCAGAACCGGCACCGCCCCCGGGTGCTCACGCCGCTGCTCGGGCTTGCGCGCATTTACACCAACTTCCCAGCTCCGCAAAGCAACGACCCACACAGACTGCTCCCCGCGTCCCGCGCCCGGCCAACCTGCAGACGGGCTTTGTCCCAGAGCCCAGCGGAAGGTCGCGACTGCCGGCTGGGAACGCGGAGCGGAGTGCGCCCGCGGACCGGGGCGCAGGCGGTGCGAGGGGATGCGGCGGGCCCCGCCCCGGCCCCGCCCCGGCCCCGCCCCTGGCCGCGCCCCGCCCCCAGGCAGCCGCAGGACTAGGAGGAGGCGCCCCAGCCCAGGCTGCAGGACGCCCGCAGAACAGGGCTCCTGTCACCGCAGGCCCCTCTGCAGCCCCCTTTCAGGCTCTGCGTGTGGAAGGCGACCAGGCACTTGGGCCAAGGTTCGGGACGCGCCAGCCTGGGGAATGTTCTGCCCGCTCTGTTCTGTTTTGCACTTCAAGCTGCCCAGCCCCTCGAGCCCTGCACCCAGGCCTGGCGGGTATCACTTCTGCCACATTGCACTGGCCCTGCCGTCACAGAAACCAGGTCCAAGGGGAAGGACACTGCCCGGGTTCCAGAAGGACACTGCGCCCAAGTGGGGCGAGGGACAGACAGCTGGGGACCGCCCCGCCCCACGGGGAGAAGAGGGGTGGCCGTGGGTGCGGAGGTCTCCAAGGGCCCTCTGGGTACAGGTGCCAGAAATGCTAAAGGGCGGGAGGGGTGACTCCTGGTGCCCCCATTGCTGACATCCTGAGTGACAGCAGGACCGTCAGATGCCCACCCTTCCTTCTGCTAAAAGCCGCTATGCTGGAGGGAGCTAAGGAGAGTCCGGCGCCCCAGCCCCCAAGGGCTCCCGCTTGCGACCAGAGCAGGTGACAGCCCGGGCCTTGCCCTCGGGGCTCCAGGAGCTGGTCTGCCTGCTCACTTCAAAGCAACTCAGAGCGGATTTCAGTCTGGGCTCTGACATCTCGAAAGGAATGTCGGCCTCAGCCTCCTCCCTCCCTTCTCTCCAGCGGCCCCCAGATGAAAGCACCTTGGCCTGTCCTGCAGGTCAGCACAGAGACACATGCACAGGCTTAGCAAGTTCTCTGGGACTCCAAGTCCTGGTTAGCCCTGAGGTTTCTAGTTAAAGACCCCAGAAACCAGCAGTCATGGTGACAAACACTGTGCTGATGAAAACACCTGGCAGACTGCCCGTTGTTGGTCACCTGTCAGCCAGGTGCTGCCTCCACTTCTTTCGTGCTGAACCAGGAGCGAGGCCAGCGCCGCCATTTATACATGGTCCAACGTGGCCCCAGGCCCAGCGAAGACTGAGCCATCGGTCACATTTATTGGCAGAAAGACATGATTCATCACACTACCTCCCTGCCTCAGAAGGGATTAACCCACAATTCAAAATACCAGTGGGACCAGCCAGCAGAGTCAGGGGACTTCACTCAGCTCTCCTTCCCATGGGTTCTGCACAAGTTTCTGTCTGCCACAAGCAATGTGACTTTAGGCTTCATTCATCAGATGCGTGTAAAAATTAAGACATGTCCTAGAGATTTGTCTTGGGCAAAAATGAAGAAACTCACTGTGAAAAAGCCCCCCGCCCCCTTTTTTTGGTTGAGTAGAATAGAACAGAAGAAAATGGATAATCCTCCAGTATTTCTGAAATTTAGAAAAAAAGGACCCATAATGAGTATGTCCTGGGCAAGCTCTGAATGGTAGGGACAGCCAGTGTGGCAGGCGGGGTCACCCCGTCACTGGCATCTCCCTGTGGGGACTTTGCAGGACCTTCCACTGCAGCATTTTGAGTCTCAAGATCCCTTCTCTTAGAAGCTCTCCAGCCCCCATCCCCAACTCCAGGGACTCTCCATGGACCTTATTTTTAGACAAGATTAATAAAGATGTTTGCCAAAAAAAAAAAAAAATCAGTAATTTTTATCTGGGTTACATCTAACAATAGTACCATCCTGGAAATCAAAACTGAAAAATCTCCAAATATTCAATTTAAAATAAAAGCAAAACTTTTACTTACTGACATACTCTTGGGAAAAATGACTTTCCAAAACAACAAAATCTAGTGAGAAGAATGGTGACATTTTTGTCAACCTCTTTACTACCTGGCTTAGCAGAAGACGGTGGGGCTCCCGCCCCTGCTCTCCGGCCTGCATGTTGCGATGTGCTGTTTCGGTTGACAGATGTGAAGAAAATTTGGCCAAATGCAGGTTACACAGCTGGACAAAGAGAGGACCTCGTGGAAACCCACCCCAGGGGCCCTCAAACAGGGCTCTGAGGACGGCTGTTCCAGAGGCCAGGACACGTTTGCCAGCCCATTGACCTGGGGGCCGGCCCACCGAATGGGGTTTGGGGGTGACAGTCACTTGCTGTCTTGCCGTTGAGTAGTCAGACCTGCTGTCTGCAGCCACTCGGCCGAGACCAGCCAGCCCAGACGCAAGAGAAATAAACGCGCTCGTGTACGCCCTGGCATCGGGGGCAGTTTGTCAGCAAAAGCAGCAAAAGCTGGCTGGTGACAAATGGACTGGAGCTGAGGACACCCCCAGGTTATGGAAACTTTGAGTTAAAAAAGGGCTAATCAGGGCATTCGCCGATTTGGTTCCCAGGTAAAACCTCCTCTCTTTGGACCCTCATGCAAAACGCTGGGCCCCTGGACAAATGAACAGGCTCCTGACGTGCCATGCTTGTTTTTGCTCCGTCGGGTACCACGTCCCCTGGAACAAGCAACTCGAATCCTACGCCATGGGCAACCGCACCAGACGCACACCCGACCCCAGGCCAACAGGACAGCAGCAGGACTGCACAGGCAGACGCACAGAGGATGGGCCAAGGGACCCGCGGGCTCCCGACACCAGCTGCTCCCCACAAGTCCCCCACCCCGTTCTCCAGGGGACCAATCTTTCGTCACTGACCGAGTTTGTTTGGTGACCGGAATGGCCGTAGCTAATGCATACGGCAAAGACTGATTTATTCTCTGGTTGCAGCACATGCACCAGTAAGGAACTTGGGCTGACAATTTGCGACGAATGTTTTACTTACAGGGAGTTAAAAGCGAGGTGCACACATCGCGCACACTACGCAGAGTACGCCTGCCGCGCGGGGCCCTCCGTCACGCTCACAGAAGGGCCTCGGCTCGCGCCGCACGCCCGCACCCTAAAAAGTGCCACTGAAGACACAGGGCACCGACGGCCTCCTCGCTTCCGGCCTGAGTCACCTTCGGGTGCACCGAGCAGCGCTGACCACTTCATGTCCCACGACTTGTAATGACAGACTCAGGATGAAATTACTTGAAATGTTTATATACGATTTAATTGTTACACAGCTTTTCCAACACACAGTCAAGGCGATGCACGGCACCTGTGAGGCAGAAAGAAAACGCGCCATTCACCCACAAATAAAAAGGCTTTTTATTCATTTCGGGGAGGCCGCCAGTCAGGTCAGTGTCCGTGTGAACATTTAAACACTTCAATAAACGCCAAGTCCAACGTGTAAAGCAGCATCGCGCCTGAGAAGACCGTCCTAAGTCAGAAGTACACGTCAGTGTTCACGCACAAGGCTGTCCAGCACGGCCCCGATCCGCATGCCGACCCCGAACCGGCAGTCCCCACACCCGCGCCCCAGGCACACGGGGACGGGCCCTGTCCCCACAGGCAGGGACAGGCCCTGTCAACCCCCGGACGGCCCGCGGCGCCTCAGTGGCCCGTCAGGTAGTCCTGCGTGGAGTCAGAGGCAAACGAGTCGGCGTCCTCGTTCTCCGAGTCGCCACTGCTGTCGTCGGCGGCCGGCTCCCCCGTGAGGGCGATGCGGGCGTAGTCGTCGGTGTCTATGGACTTGCAGAAGTGGATGGCGTACTTCAGCTTCTCCTCCAGCACCTGCTTGCAGGAGTACCTGGGCAGCTTCAGCAGGAAGAAGCAGGTGTAGGACTCCGGGAGGAAGTGGTCGGGGGGGTTGTACTTGTCCAGGACCTGTGGGCGGAGAGGCCGGGGGATCAGGGTGAGGGGCAGACAGAGCTCGCACCGGGCTCATCGTGCTCATCACTGTCCGCTCCTCACCAAAACCGTCGCGTTTCTGCCTGACAGCGACAGAAAACAGTCGGAAAACAGTCTAGCGAAGTTTAGAAAGAAAAAGGAGCCCGTCGTCAATTCCTAGGACTTGTAGTGAGAAAGAGGAACTGGTGACTGTGCGGGTTACTTTTCACAAACCAACGCTGGCAGGAGGGTGCGATGCCTCCATCCACCTGGGGCGACCCAGCCGTCCCTGAACACGTCACCTGCTTCGACTACCACCGACCAAGAAGGACGCTGGGAGGCCAGCAAGAATCGTGCGTGAAAACCGGGACCTCTGATGTTTGCGGGCACTCGGGTGCTCTCCAGGGACAGTAGGCCCCCACCCCACCTGCCCTCGGAGGATGCCCGCCCACGGGGGGGCCACCAGGAAGGTCCTTCCCCGTGACCCGGCTGTACACAGCCCGTTCTTGACGGCCGGACCAGTCAGAACCGAAAGCAGACTCTGCTGCCACGCTGACAGGAGCTCTGAGTTTTCTCAGAAAGCGGTGTTTCTTAGTGATTCACTCAATTCAACCAGAGGATCAGACAAAGGCTTCAAATGGTGAGTGTGCCCAAGCCCTGGCACACGCAGGTGCGCGGCACACATTCACTCAGGTGGGGTCCCGACACGGTTTTAAAGCAGGCCGCGCTACCCGACACCAGCAGTCATAAAATTCTGAGCTACCGCATCAAACCCGTTAAGAAAGAGACAAGCACGTGACACCAGAGACCGAGCGGGAGCCGCACCTGTATGACAAAGTCACGGCCGCGGAAGTCAGCGATGGTCCGGGGCAGCCTCGTGCGGCCCCACACGAAGCGCAGGAAGAGGGAGCGCTCCGTGTTCGACAAGGACTCCATCACTTCCCAGAACCACTGGGCCAGCGGCGCCGACGCCTCGATCCCCTTATACGTGGCCACCGACTTCAAAAGGTGCAGAGGGATGTCCGGGCTGCCGCACACCTGTGGGAACACGCGGTCAGGCTGGCGCTGGCCTCTTCAGCACAGAACGGGCCCTGCTTCCCACCAGGCCAGCCGGGGAGGGCGAGTGGCAGGCTGAGCACCAGCGGGGCGACCGGCCGCGCGTGCGCAGCTGGATGCGCATTCGGCCTTGCGGCCCACACGGCGCGGGGCAGGAGCTGTGAGGGCCCAGCCCGCACTGCCGCTGACCAGCCGCAGGGATTCTGTGTGTCACCACGGAAAAGGCAGTTTCCAGGTGCTCAGAGGCCGTACCATGGTCTCCAACTCGTATCGGTGAACAGAGAAAGCAGGGGGACGGGCACGACGCGGGCCATCCCCTCGCGAACGGCGGCCACCTGCTCATCAAATTCGTGGAGCCTGGAAGAAAAAGCTCATTTTGCGTTTCTACGTAGGCCTGACCGCACAGATACCTGGGAGTGTGCTCCACAGACGGGGCCTCGGCCTGAGTTCATCCCGACGGGCACACAGGGGACCACCTCAGAAGCTACCTGAGGCAGCACGCCATCTGAGACTGCGCTCAGTGTCCCCTCCCTGCCCCTCAGGAGCCACAGGCTTGCAGCATCAGGTCCAGCTAGCGGCCCCACGGGAGAACGCTCTGCAAACATGCTGTCCTCACTGCTGGCGAGTTTGGGCACCAGGCAGAAACGGACGCGGGGCCAGCACAGCGCGGGACACCACCAGGACCATCCTCACCTCAAGCTCAGCCGGCAAAGCCCACCTGGCATTAGGGGCCTCGTCCCAACACCAGCCTGGGGCTTCTGGAGGTGAGGCCCGAGGAACATGCTGCGTGAACACGGGACGTCAGGCGGTGGCAGCAGCTGGGTGGCTGACCTGCCACATAGCCACCGCACCCCAGTGCTGGCGTGAGGGCCACAGAGGTGCAGAGGAGGCCTGGACACAGCCCTGCCCCAGGAGAGGTAACAGAGCACCGAGGGGTGTGTGCAAACCCGTGACCGCTGCCGGGACAGTCCCTAACACGGGGGAGTCTACTCGGCTCGCCATGCCAGTGACAGCCAGAACCTCGGAGGAGAGCAGTGAGCCCCGACCCTGGTCACAGAATCAGCTCTGACGACCACAGGCACGCAGCAAGTGAAGCCACGTCCGCCAGCACCTTACTACATGTGACACTTCCAAAAAGACGCCGCCACCCAGCACACCACATCTGTTCTTGCTGTTCAGTGAGGTGGACGGTGGGGGCGGGCGGCCACGCACCTGTAGTTTATAGCCAGCCGGACGTACTCTGCGCGGTTGTCCAGGGAGATGTGTGTGTACTTGGTGCTCAACTGGATATCCTGGCCGCTCGCGCTGGGCACCGTAAAGGGCAGGCTCATGGCCTCAAACTCCTCCGAGGTGGCTTCGTTGTCACGGATGTACATGAGCCCAGGGATGAAGTCTTTATCCACCTGGAAGGGAATCTCTGCCGATGAAGGTGGTCCCTGCACCCCGAGCCCCAGCTCACGACCTGGACGTGCAGCCGCGGTCGGCCTGGGCAACCACGAGGCCACCAGCGCGTCGCACGTGCCAGAACGTGAAGGAAGCGCAACGGCAGAGTTGGCACTTCGAGGAGGTCCGTAAAACGAACCACCAGCAGAGCAGAGGCCTCGGGCCAGGGACTGGGCTGGCCCGTCCCAAGAGCCCGGCCCCCAGGAGGGCGGAGAGCTCGTAGCGGCCGAGACCGGAGCCACGGCACGGACGGCCGAGCACGCTCCGGAAACAGACGGGCCTGCACCCGGCGGCCTCGGCCCACGAGCGAGCCAGTACCTCAGGGCCAGCTGTGACTCGTCACCGAAGTCAGGGGTCCCTCGCCTCCCCGACCCCCTCCCCACCCCGGTTACCTCACTGAGGTCGGCGATGGTGAGGCTCATCCCGGCGAGCTGCTTCCAGACGGGCTCGGCCAGGCTGAGGCTCAGGGGGCTGCCGGTGCGGATGGCGACGCCCAGCAACACGCCTGCGTGTTGGGACAAGTGACAGGAGACATGAGTCAGCCGGTGACGGCTCCCCTCGTGCGCCCACCACCACCGTGCAGACTGGCTCTGACTGGCCTCGAGGCCGCCACGCCAGCACTGCCTGACCCATGAGACTCAGGACAGCTGTCCTGTCCTGAGCCGTTTCTCTTTCTGTTCCCAGCGGCCAAGATTCTGACTCGTGTACACTTCCCACTGTCAGCTGCCAGCCACACCGAGGACAATTCTCCTTCCTGTGGTGGCAGAGAAGCGACCAGGGCCTCGCAGAGACGGCAGAGTGCCAGCCAAGCACTGGGACCTCAGCGCTGCCCCGCAGCTCCGGCGACAGCCCAGCCAGCGGCGCACACGGAACGCGCGTCCCCCGCCCCACGCGTGCCCGCGCCGTGCGCACCCAGAAAGCGGAACATGTTGGTGTGCACGGGCGCCCTGGCGGCGGGGCTGAACAGGTAGCAGTCGCGGTTGGCGCCTGACTCGTCCCTCCCGTTGGGCGTCACGATCAGAAGCGGGGTGAGTCCGTTCTGCAGCTCTTCGCAGATCTCGGCGATGGACTCGCTGTAGCCACCCCCACAGTCGTCCACAGACTCACCTGGGGGGACATTTGGCACTCGGTCACCCCAGCAAGCTGTGGGAGCAGCCAGGCGGGTGCCCTGCACGCCCTGGCTCACAGCCACCCCCCAGATACCGGCCTGCCTGCCACACTCTCACCCACAAACTTGACCTTCCAGACCCGGTGAGGCAGGAGGAGGCTGTCGGGGCTGAACGAGCTCATCTTGGCGCACATCTGCCCGAAGACGGACTTGGTGCCGTCGGGGCCTGCTAAGCCGCCTTTGCTCCTGGAGCGCTTGACCTGGAGAAAGACAGAAAACAGGACACTGCTGCCAGGCCCGGGACACCTGCAGCCACTTCCTGCTGTCACCCTTTGCTTCCTGGTCCAGTCACCCACAGATGGTAGGTGGCGCCCAGACACCCATGCACAGGCCTCGCTCCTGCCTGGGCACAGCCTCGACCAGAACCCCAGCCGCCTCCTCCCCACATCACCTCCCAGGGGTGGCTTGTCTCCCTGAGGTGCCACCGCCTCCCGACCAGACTTCTCCTGCCTAAAATTTGCAAGCAGACTGGACACCAGCACGGGCCCCGACTGGCAGGCTCGGCGGTGCTGCAGGACAGCCTGGGACTTCAGGCTGGGGTGATGTGGTCCGGCAGTGCGGGTGGTCAAAGGGACCGTCCCGGGGACGGGGCGTTACGCAGACGCCTGTGGCTGAACCCCCGCCCTTAACTCCGCAGCGAACCCTCCCCACTGCGCGATCTGCACCCTCAGAACCCAAGGCCCAAGGGGCCTGAGGTCCCCAAGGGCACTGCACCCCAACACGAGGGACGAGACACAGACCGCCTCCCACCGAGACGTCAGGTCACCCCCGTCCACACCGCGGTTCAGAGACCAGCGCTGCGGCTTCCACGAGGTCCCGGGTGCAGCGCTGCAGGGCCGGGCGCCACCGCCGCACAGCCGGGCCAGAGGGGGCTGTGGCTGCCTTTGGTCTGAACTCTGTCCACGGTCAGACGTGAGCACGCGCAAAGCAACGAGGCCGCCACTGTCACCGCGCTGATCTTCAGACCCGATACAAAGCTAAACCGAAGCCAAGTGAAGAGGACGCTCCAGGGACCCGGCACGCGTGCAGCGCGTGAGGACACTGCACAGACCACAGGACGGTGTCCCCGGCAGCGTCCCGCAGGGAGAAAGGTGACCCTGCAGCACATGGAGGGAAGAGCAGTCCTGTCCCGTCTGGTGGGGACGCTAGTGGCTCCAGGAGGACGCAACCCAACCCTGCTGGCTGCTAGGTGAACCCAACACACGCGGTGTCAGGGGTCATTTGTCTGCCTTGAAACCTGCCTGACACGAACCAGTTTGTCCCCAACCCGTTTAGTTCTTCCAAACGTGCCCTGAGTGTTCCCATAGCACGAGGCACAGTGCTGAGGACGTGAAGTGGAGAAGCGGTGTCCTCAGATGCCCGCGACAAGACCAAGACAGAAACTGCGCCCACTGTGGCACCCAGTTCGAGGTCCGCCGATGCCCAAGGTCCCCAGGCTGGACGCTGCGTCGGGGGAAGCACAGGACCGGCAACACCCAGCCGCCCGCATGGCGTGACCTGAGACCCGGCATCGCAGACCGAACGCTCCCCGAGCGTGGAAATCAGAGCTTTTCTATGGGAGCAATTAAAGAGCCCGTTTGTCTGCGGCATGGGCTGGCTGACTCGGCCCTGCACGGACACTGTGCTGCCAGCGAAAGGCCACATCCGTCAGCCCGGTCACATGCATTCCCCAACAATCGCCCAGAGTTCGCGTCTTGACTCAAATGCTCCCGAGGACGGTCTGGGAGCGCCTGCAGCCATGGGCCGACATCAGGGTGGCGATCATGTGCTCACACGAAGGTGCGGGGACAAAGAGCTTGTTCTTCCGCTGCTTCCGTGCCGGGAGCTCGGCCACCCACCCACGCTTCACATGCCAGGCGCCAGGTCCCTGTTTCCGAGGGCGCTCTGACTGGAGGCTGGCACACACTTGGCAGCAGCGCGGATTCTGGGTCATTTCCTTGGTTACTGCTGTGAGACGGCACTTCACGATTCTGGCCTGCAGAACTGGCAGAGCCACCGGAGCCAGGAAGGGAGTGCGGCTGGCGGGAACGGGGACTGTCACCACCTACAGTTCGATGCCTCCAACTGGCCCTGCTTCTCAGATCCTAAGCCCAGCGGGGGACTGAAGACACACCCCTTGTCGGGGCTACCAACCCAAGAAAGGGGGGGCATAGCCCCCCCGGCCCCAGCAGAGAACTCGAACAAGAAAACCAGAGGACGCGCAGCTGGTCCACGCAAACGACCCCCCGCCCACGCGTCAGCAGGCGTCGCACCACGTGCTGCAGACGCAGGTCCCTTTCACGGCTCCCTCCTTTCCGCTTCTCGGTATCTGCGCTTCCAGGTCACGTCCCTGCTTCTGCTATAAAACAGGCTGCCCGGGGTCGGGGGGCGGGGGGGTGGCGCCCGTGCACAGCGCCTCGTGTTACCTGGATGCGGTTCAGCTCCACCACGGGCCCGTGCTGCCGGTCGCGGACCATCGTCGCCTGCACCACCTTTCGGAAAGCCACCTCCTGGAACACGGCGGACGGGCTTCAGGATCGGACACACACAGTAGCGCCCATCCGTCAGTCCCGCCGCAGTTTTCAATCTCCCGTTCCCAAAAGTCATGTTTTCTCAAGGACAGGCAACTGCGAAACTCTCTTCTTCAAGTCATAAGATGGCCTCAGGGGAGTGGCCTGGCGTCAATGTGCAAAGCCACGCGGGGTGCTCAGGCCGCCCGGGGGGGACTCTGGGCACACAGGACAGATGGCCAGAGCCTGCTGAGCAGCTGCGGCCTCGGGCCAGGCTGAGGGACGATTAGATAACTCAGGTCTCCGAGCCAAACCAAAAGCCCGCCCGTGCCGAGACTGGCACTGAACCCTAACCGTGCCCATTTTCACCTCTACTTTAAGGGACTAAAAAAATGGCCAGTCATCAAATTTCCTTTCTACTGTTGAAAACCAGCGGAACCTGTTTCACATCAACTGCACCTGCCCCCCGTTCTCCCTGCTTCCATCACCAGGGAGCTCTCACCGTTACCCCAAACCCCCAGCCCTGTCCACGGGTCTCTGCGTCACACCTGGAAATAAAACGTGGGAGCGTCCACTAGCCAAGCCCCCAAAAACGTCTGTTTGGACAGGACGCCAAAACATCCGAGTGTTGTTTCGTTAAGAAGAGACCACGACCACACCACAGCCAGACTCGGGGTGAGGGTTCCTGACTCGACCGCCGCACGCTTTCCCACGCGCGGTGGAGCGGCCCCTTCTGGGACACCCCGTCACCCCGCCTGCCAGAAACGCGATGCCTTCCCGTAACAGGAAAGCCCAGCTCCTGAGTTGGGCCTTCTGCCTCTAGAAAACTCAATGGGCAGAGTCTGTCGGGGAGCCTGAGAGGTGCCTCCTTCACGACCCTAGTCACAGCTGCCAAGTTAGCCTGTGTCCAGGAGCCTAAAACCCTGGTACAGACGGCTCTGGACATCCCAGAGGAAGAAATGGCCTCGTGCGTCTACCCTCCTGCTGCTGGTGGGGCTCCGCCACAGAGCCGCAAGGCTGGAGGTAAAGGGCAGAGCCCTCTGGGGACCTGCAGGGCGAGCACGTGCTCCAACTCAGAAGAGACCTGTCTGTCTGCCACGGCCGTGCTCAGCACCCGGGACGGGCCCGGCTGACAGCAGCTGCTCCATGAAAGTTCGCTGAAGGCGCTGGAGCCCAGACACTTCCGGTTAGGACTCCGCGTTGGACTAAAATGTAATAAGACACCAGTCCCGCCCACAGCACAGGCGGCTCCACGTACCTTCCCCTGGGATATGAGGATTCCCCGCAGCGTGTCGAAGCCCACCGACGGCCCGAGGCCCGCCTCGTCGAGGGCGCCCTCCAGGTCGAACATGGGGATGCAGGGGCAGAAGAGCTCGGAGACGTGGTGCAGCAGCAGCAGCCGGTTCCGCAAGGCCACCACGGGCAAGTCCTGCAGGTGGCTGTACTCCATGGGGACCTGGAACACCGAGGCCGCGTCACGCTCGCCTGCGCGTCGAACGCACAGACGAGCCACAACTCTGGATGTGGATTCTGAAAATGTTATTTTCAAAAACAGAAACACTACGATGTTTGACTCTGGTTTGAAAAGTCTCATCGTGATACTATTCTGGCCATTCTGCTTCAGCCAAGTAACGTAAACCAAGGAGGATGCCAAGAAAAGTCTGTCTCCAGAAACGTATTCGCTAAAGAATGCGTGAGGCTGTCCTCTGAGGACGGTTCTGCACAGTTTACGAGATCTGGGACGAGGTGACGCACGGAACACGCGCTATTGGTTGCTGTGAACACTGAGGTTCTTGAGTGTTGTTTCCAACACTAGGAACCCGAGGAGCTCCCAGCGGAGCACGTCTGCAAACACGTAACGGACGCGTGACGTGTGCGTGTGGCCGCACACAGAGCTCGATGCACGCACAGACCTGCCCGGGCCCGCACGCCCTCCCACCCCCGGGGCCCAGCACCCACCTGCGCAGGCAGCTTCCCAGCGCTGGCAGGCTTGCTGGTCGACCAGGCCAGAGTGTGTGCCGAGCCGCAGGCCACACGGTTGACCTTCTTGCCCTGAAGGGCCGCTACCAACCGGGGCCTCTGGATGGCATTTGTCGTTCCGTCTCCCAGTTGTCCCTCGTCATTGTCGCCCCATGTATAAACTTCACCTAAACAAAATAAATTTAGGACAAGAAATGGCACACGAGGACCAACTGATGCCTACGCACCGCCGCCTCCCGTCACGATCGCCCCCCTTCCGCTGGGTGCTGGCCGCCTGCGGTGAGAACGCTACCCTCCTGTGTGGCCCAGAGAGCTCCAGTCACAACGCTGAGAGGTGGCGGGATCCCCGACAGCCCCTGCTGGCCGGCTTCTAGAGGCCACCACACTCTCCGGCCCCTTCTCGCCACCTTCGAAGCAGCTATGGCAGGTCAAAACCCGCTCGCACTCTAAAAGTCCTCCTTCCTCTCTCTGTCCCGTCCCACAGGATGCGCTCCAGTCCCCCAGTGGCGAGCTGTGACAGCACGTGGTGTGCCCTCTATCAGGAAGCTCAGCAGAGACTCAGGGCCTAGCGTTTCGCAGAGATGGTCACGTGGGCGCCTCTGCCTGGCACGTGCCCGGGTTCCAGACCCCCGAGGAAGCAGGTTTCAGCAGAGACCGCGCGGTTCGTGCAGATGGCTTCGCACAGCGAGGTCCGTCAGTGGCGGACCAGCCGAGGGCCAGCCCCGCGAGTGGGACTCTGTGCACGCAGCCCGGCCTCCCCATGAGCTCCGTCCTGCACAGCTGGGAAACCCGCACATTCCCAGGTGCTAACGCCAGGCAAAGGTGAGAACGGCCAGCACCCTGCTCGGCGCAGGCGCGGCCCAGCACGCGGCGCACGGACCCACCGCGTGTCACCGATCACACCGCCCGGAGGCCTCTACCTACCGTCCTCGGTGCAGCACACGCAGTGCAGGGAGCCGGTGGCGATGGCAATGACCTTCTTCCCCTGCAGCCCCTGCACCTGCCGGGGTCGTCTGACGTGGTCATCGGACCCGTGGCCCAGCCTGTGGTAGTCGCCTTTGCCCCTGTGCACGAGGGAACACGGGACAGGAGTTCAAGGCCGTGCCGTCTACCACCTGCCCACCCTCCTGGCACCGGGTTTCAGGACACGAGTCACGGCCTGCCAGACACATCACATGTCGAGCTCCAAGGACAGTCAGCACCTCCACAGGGTTAAGCACGAGTCTCGCGTACCAAGTGTAGACAGCGCCAGACTTGGTGAGGGCGACCGAGAACTGGGAGCCACACTCCACCTTCACCGCACCGAGGCCCGTGAGAGCGTCGACCTGGAAGCGAGGGGCTCCGTTAGACCCTCCCTCACGCTCCGCTCACGGCCGCCCACCGGGACGGACGGGAGTCTGACCAGGAATGCGGACACCCTTCCGCGTCAAGTCCTTGTTACAACTTCAAGTCCTGCCCAGCAGACCGAGCGAACATCCTCACGAGGGACGGGATGCTTGGCTTGGAGGCCCCGGGCGGACAGGCGGCCACGAGCCCATCATGCCCCTGGGGCTGGACATGTCACAGCTGAGGGTCGGTGGTCATTTCCCTGTCCCAACGCCACCTCTGTCGTGTGACGGCTCCTTCGTCTGCACGTTCTGCACTCTCTGCCCTCCAGCCCTGAGGATGCCCGAGGCCCGCGAGGGGCGGAAGACAGCAGGCTCTGATGGGGCACGGCCAGGGGCCCAGGCCTTCAGACACACCCTACCGCTGTCTGGGTCCATCCAGCGCCACGAGACCTTGGTCAGGCCGGTGCCGGAAGCCCGCACAGCCCGCACGGGGCACCCGCTGGGCTCACTGCCCACCCGTGGTCTCCCCTCGCCCGGGACATGGTGCTCCCGCGACGTCTCTCAGATTTCCGTTCTCACCTGTGTTGAACTGAACTCCAGTTCTTAGTTTCCCCCAGCACCGGCACCCCACTCCCTGGAGCCCTCTGAGCATCAGAGTCCACGACAAGTTCCTCAAAAGACGGGGCCGGCCTAAGTAACCGTGACGGGGCTAACACCTTGTGCTTCTCAGGGAAAACAGAGACAAGGCAGGGACAAGGTAGCTTGAGCCCCGGTCCACAGCAGCACCCGCCTGGAGGGGGGTCCCCAGGCGGCACTTCCCCGACGCTGGCTCGGGGCAGCACCTGCCAAGGCTCTGTGCATGTGCCATGTTCACACCCCAGAACAGAAGCCACCAGCCTGTCAAATGTAGCTGGTGCCAGTGAGGGAGAGGATTCTAAATCCTAAGTGATTTAGATTTAAACTTAAAAGAACCACACGTACTGGGCAGCCAGCTCTGGGGGAAAAGCCACGTGATGCCGGGCCGGGCTCTCTCCCACAGCAGCAGGCCCAGAGCCCCAGTGACAGGGCGCCAAGCGGACTTGGCATCTGGTCTTCTTGCACCCACATTGCCAAAGCCACGACAAACTGTCACCTGAATGGCCCTGATGTGTTCAGGCACCGCGGGCCATTCAGCCATCAGCACGTGGCCTGAACGTTATCTGCGAACTTAACCTCCACCCACTACTCGTTCACAGGGTGAAGACAGTCTCACTAAGGAACACTGCCCGGGGTCACTTGGCTGAGGTGGAGCAGAGCACTGTGACCTGACCCTGTGACCCGGCCCAGGGGGGCAGCCCCCTCCCTAGTGTCCCGCGGGCCCACCTCCCAGCCTCTGGCCCACACCGCTCTTCAGCAAGGGCTGCCGGTCCCCAGCCAGAGACCCCCGTAAACCGACGCAGGCGAAAGGTCTGCCAGCCTCCTCCGTGCAGCGGCCTCCGCTGCCGGCAGCCACAGGCTCCACGCCGCCCGCCAGGAGACACGGAGTCCCGCGAGAGCACAGGCAGCACCGAGACATTTCAGTCCCTCTGGGCCTGCCGCTCGCTTTGACCCAAACGCCCACGATGTCTCCCGCCGAGCAGCAGCGGGCGCGGTCCAACCACCCGGGAAGCACGGGGGACAGGGTTACCTTCATGGGCACCTTGCAGCCGTCGCTGCCGCCCCTGCCGAGCTTGCCGTAGTCCCCGTCACCCCAGGACCACACGGTGTCGTCCTCCGTGAGGCACAGGGTCTGAGCGTCTCCACTGCCACAGGCGACGTCGACCACCCGGTGGCCCTGCAGCGCCTCCACCTGAGGAGAGGGCCCGGAGTTACAAGAGCGACGGGAGGGGTGCTCCGGGCACGGGCCGCTCCGAGCGGGGCGCCCGCTCCATCTCTACAGAGAACAGGTCACTTCACTGGCCCCGTGGGACAAGAAAGAAAACTAAGTGACCGCCAGCCCTGAAACGAAGCAGGACCTGGAGCGGGGAGTACTTGTAACTTGGCGAAGCTATGGCAACAGCGGTGAGCCGCCCCTCCGGCCCGCCCCGCGCCCCCTCACCAGCTTGGGCTTCAGCTGGTCCTCGCTGTCGCTGTGCCCCAGACGGCCGTACCGGCCCTTGCCCCACGTGTACAGGCCCCCCGCCGCGGTGACACAGGCGCTGTGGGCTCCGCCGGCAGCAACGTCAACCACTTCGATGCCCCTCAGAGACTCGATGACACGAGGGCGGTCGCACGGGCTGCGAAAAGGTCACCGAAGACGAGTGAAATGCACTCTAATTCCTGCACATCGACAACGTTAGGCTTCTGGTTTGCTGCTCACTGATTCAACGTTTCTCAGTCTACACCCTTCAAATCGAGTTATACACCAATCAAGAAAAAACGTTCAGACCTGAACCCAAAATGTCATTTCCCACCATCTCTCCTCACAGGAGTCGCCCTGTGCCAGGACTAGGAGGCTTTTGGGCTAAATCGGGTGGGAAGAGGCAGTCACACATGGGCCTGGTCTGGCCCATGGCCTGTTTTTCAAAGGTCAAGGGGCTGAGAATGGGTTTTATGTTTTTTTAAAAAAGTTGTTTAAAAAAGAAACACATAAGCCAGAGACTGCACCTGGCTGGCCGACGACGTTTACTCCCACTTGGCCTTTGACAGAAACAGGTCGCCACCCCTGCTTGCTGTGAATCTACGTTTCTTTCGAGTGGTTTTATCGTCCGGGTGTCAACGAGCCTACGACGTAGCAATAAAAGCTCGTGTCCGTGTCCATGCGTTTTGAACGCGCTCTCGTGATTTTGGACGCGAGAGCTCACACACGAGATCGCAAACGCGCGTCCCCGTCTGCAGCTCGTCCTTTCGGTCGAGAGTGTCTTTCAGAGAGAAAAGCTCACAAATTTTATAAAGTCCAACTCATCCTATTTTTCTTTATTGGATTGTGCTTTCGGAGTTCTGTCTAAAAACCTCTGTTTGACTTAAGGTCACAAAGGTTTTCTCTAGTTTTCAGTGTTACATCTTTGACTAGGAATCATTTGATATGGTGCAAGAATTTAAGTTCCCTGTTTGCCATATGGTTATCCAACTGTTCAAAACCATTCATTAAAAGACTATCGTTTCTCCAGAAAACTGGGCACTTTTGCAAACTGTGCATGGAAATTGTGAAGGAGAAATCATTTCGCGTTCCACACTCCACTGACACATTTCTTTCTCTTTACACCAATACCAACTGTCACGATCACTGTAGCTTTAAATGAGGCCCAAGTCGGAAAGTGCCAATCCCTCCGGCTCTGCCCCTCATTGCCAAAGCTGCTTAAACTGTTCTAGGCACTTCCCCTTTCCAGGAATTTTATAATCAGCTTTTCGATTTCTACAGAAATTCTGATTGGGAAGGGGTTGAACCTACAGGTTAATTTTGGAGAAAACCGACAAATCAAAAAAATTTTACACACTGTACTCCTCCACGATGTTAGGTCTCTTAAAATTTCTCTCAGCAATACTTTGTAGCTTTCTGTCTGTAAGTCGTCCACATTTTTTGACCAAATTCATCCCTTATTGTTTCAATTTAGGGAGGAGGGTGCTGTAAATGGTATTTTAAAATTTCGGTTTCTGTTTGCACATGTGTAAGTATAAACACACACAACTGACTTTTACTAACTGGTCTTTTATCCTGCGACCCAGCTGATATCACTTATTGATTCTAGTAGGGATTTTGTGCATAATTGGCCACGCTGTGGGTGAGCACGCAGCCTGCATTCGCTCCCCGGCCTGAGTGACTCTCATCTCTCTGTATCGCCGTCCTGTACTCGCTAAACCTATGGCCCAACGCTGAAGAGAGAGGTGACAAGCAGAGTCCTTGCCTTGCTCCCGACGTTAGGGAAAGAACGTTCAGCCCGTCACCACAAGCGCCTGTGGCTCTGGGTCTGACCCGAACGCCGTTTACCAGGTAGGGAGCTCTCTGCCGCAGGCACGCCTCGGAGACGCTGCGGGTCCACCACAGACCACCGCGACAGAGCAAGTATCGCAGTGAAGTGAGTCACAACCTTTTTGGGGGTGGAGGGTCTTGCCTTCAATTTGTTAATAAATAAATAAATAAATGAAAAACACAGCATCCGTGACGTGCACTGAGAACAAGGCGTGCCTGTCCCCCTGGGCTGCTGCACGTTTTCGGCACACACAGAAGCTGGAATCTGCCGCGTGCTCCTCGCCTCGCCTGCGGGACGACCACACGGTGCTCTTCACGTCGAGTCCTCGTCTGGAGGGGAAACGACGGTGCAGCAGCCAGCGCAGACCTCACCGCCGTGTCCCGTCGCCCTGCTCTGCACTGACTGTTGGATTTGATTCTCTACAGTCTTAAAAATCCTCACATCCCTGTTCACGTTCTGTATTTTCCTAACGTCTGATTCTGGTTTCGATACAAGAATAAGGCTGTCCTTGGGCGGAAAAAGTGAATTGGGAATAATTCCGTCCTCGGTTTTTTGAGCTGGTCTGTGAAGAACCGGTGTGCCCTGTCCTTTCCCGTGATGGGAATCACCAGCCATCGGGTCCTGCAGATTCATTTGTGGGAAATGCAATTTCTTTGACAGACATGGCGGGGCTTCGACCACCTGTTTCTTTCTGGGTGAGCGTTAAACCGTGCGTCCTCTGAGGAACTTGTCCATTTCATGTAAGAAGTTTAATCTGTCTGCATAACGTTGTTATTCCTCATCTCTCAGTCACTACCCGTGCTGGTGCCGCCCTCATTCGCATGCTCTTTTTTTCTTGATCAGACAGAGGTCTCATTGATCATGCTGGTTTCCTCAAAGAACAGAATTGTTTCCTTTGATTTTTCTCCCATTTTTGCTTCCTGCTTATGCCTGTGGCATCCTGTCGAAAAAGTCACGGCCAAGACCCGCGTCGGGAGCTCTTCCCTGCGTTTTCTTCTAGGCGGCCTATGGCTTCAGGTCTCGCATTTCGGTCTTTAACCCCTTCTGAGTGAATTCTCGTGAGTGGCGTGAAGAGGGCCCAGCTCCACTGTTCCGCGTCTGGGAACCCGCCGTTGTCCGAGCACCACCGGCGAGACGCGGGGCTGGTGATTCCTGAAGGGACGAGGAGGCTGAGCAGCGTCGTGCGGGTGTCTGGCGTGCCGTGTTCACGCACACGCAGCAGGGCCGGGTGACCTGTGAGCGGTTTTGGCCCTGCAGGGGCAACCGGAGCAGCGGCTCGTTCACGGCGAAGGCCCCACCTCTGCGTGTCGCGAGGCTCTGGGGACAGGCCCCCCACCTCGCCTCCCGTGGGCTCCGGGGCTGTCCTTCCAGCGCTCGTGGGCGCCGCGCCTCGCAGCCCTGCCCGTCGGCGCAGGCGCGTGCGGCCTGCCCGCCCCCGACGTCTTTCGCGCTGTTTTCCATCCTGCACCTGCTGCTTTTGTGATTTCAGATATAAAAGTCGCTGTTGCCCCAACTTGGCGGGGCGTTCTCATTAATTTTTAAAAACTAGTGGGCGTAGTTGCTTTGTTTAAAACCGTCGTGTGTGCCCTGTCACCCTCACTTGCCATCCCCCCCGTATTCAGTTTTCTTAGTGTCCCACACGCAGAGCCAGCTGTGACTCAGCAGGTAACTCGGACCAGGGCAAGGGGATCTGGAAAGAGGATGAAAGGAAGCTCACTGTGCTTCGTTCTTGGAAATCAGAAACTCAGAACTGATTCCCCCCCGAGGAGAGGCGTCAGGTGGGCAGGACGACACACGCCGTCACGTGAACTTACTCCTGCCAAGCGAGTCGTTACCACTCGACTCGTTACCAAAGTCGTTCTGAGAAAGAAAGTGCCAACAGACCACGCACGCATTAGAACGAAGAAACGAGGAAACGTAACGTGGAAATTACGTGTTCTCATCATACCTTCTGTTGCCGTGGCCCAGCTTCCCGTCCTCTGCCTCACCCCACGAGTAAACTTCTCCTTCCGAAGACAGGGCGAGGCAGTGCTTCCCTCCTGAGTTCACGGCCACTTTCTTAATAAACACGTGCTGAATGGATTCGAGTAATGTTGGGGTAGAGACCGACTCCGTGCCCCCAATTCCTAGCCGGCCGCCGGCACCATATCCAGTGGCATACAGCTACACGAGAAAAAGCAACGTGGACATAGGATTTCACTCATAGAAAAATTATAAATACATTTACTATTTCAGCACATATCAGAATACACTAATTTTCTTTACTCTAAGTGGGTAGTGTTTGGGGATACAAAACACCTTTCGTTAATTTTAAAAATCAGACTGCCATTTCCAAATATATGTTAAACCTCATAAAAATCTAAATACTAAAAAAACTAAAAAAATAAAAAAAGTTTAAATAAGTCAGTAAATTTAAATGCTGTTTCGCACTGTTTCCGATGCGTGGCTGTAGAGTGAGGAGAGCTCAGGACGAAAAGAGGAAGTGAAACCAAGACCTTGGGGGGCTAGCTTGCCCGGCATCCGGTCTGAGGGTGTCGAGCGAACGGGCTGGGGGACAAAGTCCCTAAAAGGAGGCCCATGGAGAGCTGGGCTGCGAGAGGCTGTCCCCTCACACAGACTGTAGTGAGAACCAGGAAGAGCACAGGGAACACCACCTTTGTCCGCCTGAGCACCGAGAGGGGGAATCTCTCCGAAGAACGCAGAACCACAAACGCTGATCGTCACGCTGGTTTTCAGTCTGAATTTACACTGAGTGCCCCAGATTCCTCAGGGAGAGAATTTAATTTACAGTGTCTCAGGCTCGTAAGAGCCAAGGGTTACAAATTCTTCCATGACTGGTTTCAAATTAGGCCTCAAAGAAGTTCTACATAAAATTTTCTAAGGAAAATGGTGAGCTCAAATATATTTATAATTTTTCTATGGGGGGCGGCATTTAAAAATTCACATCACACAAGAGGAAAGAAAGAACGACGAGTGAGCATCAGCAGGACGACAGTTTCATGTTATGTCCAAAGAAATAAAAGCTGGAACGTATCCCTAAGGAATAGGAGGCTACAATAACCCAAAGCAGAACTTCCAGAAATTCAAAAAATGATTATTGAAATTAAAAACCCAGATGCCTGGTAGGAGAGTGGACTGGAGGAGAGCGGGCCGAGCCACCTCTAGTCTAGGAAGTAATTAATACTGCGAGATAATTAGTCCAGTTCACTGTGACAACCCCCTATAGGAGAAAACATCTACGTAGATACAAAAGTCAGTATCCACTAACGCACAGAAACGGAAGGGGACTTCTTTACTCTGATAAAGGACTTCCGCCAAAGCCCCATGTGGGTGTGTGACGTTCAGTCACAGGTTTCCTTTGCGAACTGGACCCAGGTGTGACCCTGTCAGCGTGACCCTGCACCCCACCCAGCAATAAGCCCCCGTTCGCCCAGACGGGGACCAGAGTGGAGCCCCTTCATTTACAAGTTACAGCTCTCTGCAAGAAAACACAGAAACTCTTGAAAAACGTTAATAAAAAAAGAGCAGGATGAATCAGCGAGACACCAAGTTGACACATAAATGTCAATTACATCCATGCGCCAGCAGCACTCAGTTTTTTAAAAGCATTGCAGCAGCGAAAATAACTGGAAGACGTCTAATGAATTATTGACTACTTAGTAATCATAATACGCTTGTTTCTATACTGTACTTCAAAATAAAAACTAAAGCTACCGAACACAGGAAGGATCGCACAGAAATATCGTAGAGCAGGGGTCCTCAACCCCCGGGGCTGTGGACCGGTACTGGTCCGTGGCCTCCTAGGAACCGGGCTGCACAGTAGGAGGTGAGTGGCGGACGAGCGAGCGAAGTAGCCTCATCTGTATTTGTGGCTGCTCCCCAGCGCTGGCATCGCCACCTCAGCTCCACCTCAGATCCTCGGGCATTAGATTCTCATAGAAGCACTGGTCCCTAGTGCCAGAAAGGGTGGGGACCGCTGTTTTACAGTAACTGCTTCCAGCATGCCGCCGGCACTACAGATCTGGAGATGGCGTCTGGCTGTGAACCAAGCAATGCGCCGAGGCCTCGGCTGTCTCAGCTTTCATGCCAATGCGATGCCGAAACACGTCCTCACCTTCCCATCAGCGGTCACCGCAAACAGAGTCTGCTCCCCGCCAATCAACTGCGCCGGCCTGAGTGCCGCCAGGGCCTCGCACGGGGTGGGGACTTTGACTTTTGCGCCTTCGACGCCCCCAAGCTGTCCCCTGTGGTTATGTCCCCAGCCGTACACAGTGCCACTGCCGCCGGCAGAAAGGGTCCAGTCATCTGGCCGCCTACGACAAAAGCAAAGCGGACATGAGCACGGGGCGACAGTGCATGCGTGCCCGCCACACCACCCCCCCGTGTCCGTGACGGAGCGACCTGTTCATCCACTGCACCAGCTGCTCATCCTGCTCCCTCCTGAAGACGCTGTGGCTCTCGTGCAAAACGTCCAGGCTCTCACTGTCCGCCATCAGCTCACGGATCTTCTTGGCCACCTAGGCAGCGACAGCAAATGCATGAGATTATGGACCGAACACTCGCCTCTCTAGAGCGACGGCGACCCCATGAGGGGGAGCAGGCAGAAGGAACGCCACCTGAGGATGGGGGGGATGGCGGCATCAGCTCTGCGACTTCACGGCGGTAATGGAAGCAACGACTGCGTGAAGCCTCAGACACTGAGACGCGGCCAGTGTCGTTCCGGCTCCACTGAAACGACCCCTCAACGGGAATCGGCTGAACCATTTTCACCCATGTGCCCTATTCGTTACGGTAATTCCCGGCCAGAGACACGTCGCCGTGTCACAGTGTGAGGGCTGTTTTGCACTGCCATGGAACGAACGCGTCTCTGCCTCCCCAAAGTGACCCGTAGTGACGCGCAGTACCTCATCGAGAAACACACGGGGCAGCGGCGCCCTTCTGTCCAGGGCCACGGCGACGCGGGAGGCCATGCAGTATCTTCGGAACCAGGCCCACTTGTGCGTCTCGGCACAGCAAGGCAGGGTGTCGAGCTCCAGGTCACAAGCCAGAGCCACCAGGACCTGCAGCCACCAAAAATTAACCACACAGGGACACTCAGAGAGGCAGCCAACGCTCCACTTCCCCAACCCCGAGTGCCCGACAGCCACCGTCACGGGCTGTCCTTTCCGCCGGGCCTCGTCCTGGGGCTCCCTAACCCAGACCAAGCACCACGCGCCCCGTGCCCCGCGAGCGCTTTGCCATGGCCAGCGGCGTGGCCAGTCCCTGCCCAGCCCCCAGCGATGCGCGTGGCCCGCACCCCCGCGTCGCAGAGCAGGCCAGCCCTCACGGGGCGGGCGTGGGTCGCAGCCCTGTTTGGAAGCTTTTGCGGCCCACTCCTGCACCCCTGCCCTGTGCCCGAGGGAGCGCCACCCGTCCCCAGCACCTTGGGCTGGGCCCAGGTCACCTTGAAGAACGGGCTGTGCAGCAGCTGCTTGCCGCCTCTCACGACGGGGTCCTCGTACTCAAACTGCCTCTGCAGGGCCTCGGGGAGCCCTTTCACCAGCGCGGCCAGGGCGCTGCCTGTGAAGCTCTGCGGGACAGGGGAGCCGCGGGGCGGGCCTGAGTCGCTCTCCCGCCTCCAACCACGCACTGGTGTTTTCAAAGGAGGAAAAGCCCCAAAGGACAGGCGGGCACCGCACGAAGAACAGGGAGCTGAGCACCCGCCTCCTGGGCGGTTCCGCCCGCAGTGCTCTGGCCACACCCTGCCTCCCCACAGGGTCAGGGTCACATCCTTCAGCTGTGACCACCTCGTCAGCGAGATGGGACATTCTGAGTCAGACTCCTGAAGCCCAGCGGACAGCCCTGTGTTCACAGCCGCCCGCACATCGCCATTTTTAAATCAAACGCCAGCCTGCACTCGGGACGTGCGGCAATGGGAGTGGGGGGGGTGTGCGGGGGGTCCGCACGTGGCAAGGCTGCCTCGCTCTCACGCGGGAGGGAGCAACTCCGCCCCGCGAGTGAGCCGTTTCCACTAGGGCCACGCCGCGTCCCACAGGGCCAGCGTCCGGACGCGCCCCGCTCCGTACCAGAGCCCTGCTCTCCGCGTCGTGGTCCCCCAGCAGCCGGTGGATGTTGATGGACTGCCCGAACTCGGTCGTCAGCAGCTTCCTCAGTCTCTGCAGGGCCCACATCCTGTGGCTGGCGGCTGCGGTGAGCAGACAGAAACCATCAGGGGCCTGAGTGCTGTTCCCTGAAGACACTGTCACGGTGCCACGGGTGCCACTTACCTAAGGCACTCAGCTGTGCGCATGCTGCTAGCGACGCCGCCAGGCGAGGGACGATGCTTCTGTTCGAGGCAAGATTGAGCCGGAAGTCCAACAGACACGTCACCAAGTCCATGGACGGACAGGACAGGACGCAGCGGTCAGAAAGGAGGTCCTTAGGGCCTGAGGAATGCACGCTGTCAACGTCCCCGCGCCAGGCAGGGCGAGGGCTCCCCCACGAGGAGACTCGCGTACATGTGACCAACAAGGAAGGGCCCGGTCCACCTGGACGCCACCGTCCGCGTCACGTAACTGCACGCGCACGCAGACATCGCTGCAAAGCCACCGGCCTAAGCACCGCAGCCGCGCCGCACTCTCCTGCCGGCGAGGATGCAAAGCGGACACGCAGGCCGCTCTGCGTGGCTGGTGGGGCCGGGGTGGCTCCCACTGCAGCAGGGGACGGTGGACCCCAGGCCCTACGTGAGAACCAGGACGGCCGTCGGCCCCTCACCTGCGGCCGGCATGATGGGGTAGACCGTGAAGCGCCAGCCCCAGCCGTTCACAGACCCGTCGCTGATAAACTTCCACTTGAGCTCGTCCCCCGGGATGCGCAGCTCGCTGGACCAGTCGGACCACTCTCGGCCTGCAGGGCATAGCACGCAGGTGTCAGGCCCACTGCGCTGTCCGACCCGCACGGGCTTCAGACGTGGTCACACACGCAGCGTCCGAACAACCGAGCCAGCTCTCCCGGACCTGAGCTCACACACTCTCGCTGAGTCACATGTCGGCACACCGAACCGACAACCGGGGACAGAGGGCAGGCGAGACTGCCCACGGGAACACACACAACTGCGATGGAGGTCAGAGGCCCGTAGGACCGGCTGGCGCACACCCCACACTGCCGTTCCCCAGGCAACGGGAGGAGGAGGCCCTCTTCCCCCCAGGGGGCACAAGCACGCAAAGGTCTGAGTGTGGAGGGGCCACCCCCGAGGGGACAGCAGCAGGGTAGCCAGGGTCCAGGGCCCGGGGCTGCATGGACAGCAGCTGGAGAGACAGATCCACAGCATGTCCCCCGACCAGGCTTCTACTTAGAAGGGCCATCGGGCAGCAGTGTGGCTGTGGCCTGGAGGGGACTCCTGCTGAAAGCAGAAAACCAGGCACCTATGACGTCACTACTGAATGCTACACAGACACATGTCAAACTGCCAGAAAAAACCTATGCCCGTCTGTGACGACGTCACGTCACCCAAAGCTTTAGACTTGGTTTTAAACAGGCAACGTCTTGTAAGAGACGGTCTGCTGGGGAACAGGCAGGCCGCCGTGCACACGGTCTGCGGCGGCTCTCGCCATAAAGGCGGAGGGACAGCTGACGTCGGGAAGGTGGCTGACCCTGGCTGGAGGAGAAGGGTGAAGTCCGAGGGTGCGCACACCCCCGTCTGCGCTGTTGACCCTACGAAGCCCGGAGAGGGCAGTGAAGCAGCCCTGGAGAGGCGGCTGGGGTGCGGGCTCGGAGGCCACGGCCGTCTGTCCCGCACTGACGTGGGGCGGCCGCGCCATGAGCCCAGCCCGCGCCGCCGTCCGTCGGAACACCAGCCTTCCCAAGCTTTGCGGCGCGTCCACCCTGACCTCGCACGCACCTGGCCCTCTCACGCATCTCGAGATGCTACAGCGTCTCCCACAGTCTGGGGGACGCTGGGCCTCCCAGAAGGCCTGTGTCCCCGACACGGCCCGCTCCCACGCCAGTCTCCCGCAATCCAGCCCCGCGGCGGTACGGTGCACACCCATTCAGTCCCAGGAAGAGGCGGCTAAAACCCCCCGTGCTCTGCAGCCAAACAGCGAGCTGTCCCAGGGGGCACTAGGAAGGGCCTGGCGGCAGCGTGTGGTGCCACGCGCTCCCTCCCGCAGCTCCGCCTCCCTTCGCACCTGAGCGCACAGAGACGATCCTGTTGACACTGTCCATGACGGTGAGTGGGTCGTGGCGCCTCTCGGTGGAGCACTGCCGGTCAAACTCCACCCGGAGCCCTTCCGCACCTGGAGGACAGGCCAGCGCAGAACAGTGACGCCTCCGCCACGCCGCGGCCCCCACGCACACGCTGCGGCCACAACGTGTCTCACCGCTGACCGAGGCGGAAAGTCAGCAGGAACGAGCTCAGGAAAACGGGCCCCGCGGCCCCGCCTGGCCGCCACGCCGCGTGCTCACTGCAGGGCGACCTTCTATGCTCCGAGCACCACCAGACCGAGCTTCACCCTCCCACCCCGTTTACGTGGAACGCCACCCCAGATCCAGCACTTAGTGTGAAGTCTGGAGCCTTCTGTGGGACAAGAGAGTCCACATGACAGCGTGAGCAGTGACGACTCCAGGTCTCTGCGGGGCGATTGCAGGCAAACTACAAACGGAGACGTGCTTGCTCACGCAACACTGCTGAGCTGGGGACACGGGGCGGCGTCTGGAGACCGCACGAGACCTTTACTAGACCTGAGCTGTGCTGCCTAAGGCGCCTGATAATTGTGACGCCAGACATTTACGTTGCATCTTCACTGGGTCACCGAGACCCCCATTTTGTCCCCCAGGCTCAGGCCCGAGTACCCGGCATCTTCACTGCGGCACTGCGACCGCCACCTGCCCCCAGTCGGCCCCAAGTACCCGGTATCTTCACGGTGCCGCTGGAGGAAGTGTCGTCCGTGTAGGGGTGACTACTCTCCACCACCACGGGCTGAGAGGACAGACGCCCACTCTGTGAGTCTGTGGCTACGTCCTCCAGCTCGGTGACGCACAGCTCCAGCAGCATATCTGCCACCTGTGGGGGAAGTGGGGTTACCAACAGGAGGTATGGAGCTCTCTGCAGGGACAGGGTGGCAGAGGGGACAGGGTGGACTTGGGGGTCTGAGAAATCCAGTTCCAATCAGGGCTCGGCTTCCTCTCCCTGAAAACCCAGATGGCACAGGGATCGCAGAGGGGCTGTGAAGCCTGGGGTGACACAGACACAAGCTGGAGGCACCTGACACACAGAAAACACTCAACGTGCCCACTGAAGACACAAAACGCCGATGACCGCGACAGTTCCTATTCACGCCGAGACGAGAGCACCTCCCAGTGAGGAAAGCCTGCTGCAGGAACACGCCACCCAGGGAAGGAGCGGAGACGGAGGGGACCGACCCAGCCAAACGGGGGCAGACGGCACGTCTGAGCCGGGCGACAAACAGGAACAGAACCGGGCCGTCCCGGCCCAGGACGTTAAGGGTCACCCTGCGCCTTTCCTCTCAATAATCTGCAACACCCCCATCCCACTTAGAAAGCCTTACGGTTCGATCATTTAAATGGCCAACACTGGGGACTATAAACTCCCTGACTACTCTTTTTAAATAAAATTTTTTAGGCGAGGCAACCCTTGGGTGACCTCACAGACTGCAAGGACCTTGTCAGCTTACAATCCCTTTTTTTAAAATTTTTTACGCCTACAGCACCTAGGCGGTCTCCCATCCAAGTACTAACCAGGCCCGACCCTGCTTAGCTTCCGAGATCGGACGGGATGGGGCTTGTTCGGGGCGGCGTGGCCAGAGACTTGACTGCTATTTTTAAAAACAAGTAAGAATATGTTGCGATGGCAATGATACATTAACTAACCGATTTCTTTTCATTTAGAAAGAAATAACACTACCCTCTCTTTTATACTTTCCAAAAATAACTGTTTTCCTCCATTTTCCCTTACAGACAACAAGTAGATTAGTTGAGTAAACAGTTTTATGAACGAAAGACTGATCACTGCCATTGAGGCATCATCGTAAATTCAAATGTCTCAAATGTGAGGTCAGGGTAGGACACGGGAGTAGCATCTCGCCACCGGGCAATGCACTTTGAAGACAATCCTACCTTTGTTTCCTTCCCCCTGACCCTGTGCGTCACTGAGATGCAGACGCTGACGTCATCAAATCCCGCGGCACAGCCCACGAGTCCTCTGGGCTTCACTGCGGAGCCTTCTCTGCAGACCCGTCACTCCACAGAGGAGGGTGACAGGCTCCCAGACACGGCTCGGCCCACAGAGTGCTCAGAGCGCAACCCCATTTCTCCACCAGCAACCTGAGTGTCCTTTAGCCAGGGACAACCCGAGGGGACCTCAGTTCCTTATCTGCGAAGAACAGGACGCACACCCTCTGTACTGAGAGGGCCGAGCACTGGGCCCAGCAGGAGCGTGCGACAGCGTGGGGGGCAGGGTACTCTGAATGCACGTTCTCATTCACATCCTCTCCTCCGACACATATGATAAACTTGTGAAAAAATTAACATTTTGCTGGTGACGATTCGCCTTGCTTTAAACTCTCAGAATCACGCCAAGTGACTTGCCTTGAAAACTAGAAAGCAGGGAACCTACGACTTTTTAGTTCTTCCTGAACGTGATTAAGGAATAACAAGCCCACAAAATATATCTACTAAAGCACTTACTACGTTCTCAAGCCCGCTCGACCATACTTAAGCACTTCATGGCTTGGGTGGTGGTGACATGGGGCCCAGAGAAACACAAATGACATGGCACAGACCTCGTGACATGGCCCGTTCTAAAAAGACAGAGAGCAAGGCCACCGATCAGAGTGTTTAAGAAAACCCAAGGACTTGACGGATCGATCCTATTTTCTGATATATTGATAAGGTCGACTTTACACCCGACACTGGCCGTATGTGGCTATTCAAACTGAAATAAACTCAGCTTGAGCAGAATGACACTTCAGGCCCCCAGGTGCACTGGCAACTCAAAAGCCAGGTGTGGTGGCCGGCGGCCCCACGTGGGATGGCTCCACACAGAACTGCCTGCCATGGGAGATTGCCCTGTCGCATCCAGTGCCACAAACTGTGAAAACCTATTCTGAAGCTGTAACAGTTCAAATGCTGTGGGATTAGAGCATGAAGAGTTGGATTAGTGGATCAGAGATGTCTGTAAACGGACCCAGACACATCCGGGAACTTCGAATACGATAAAAGTGGTTTTTGAACTGCCAAAGATGGATTATTCAATAATCCACGACCAACATGCTTGCCATCTAGGAGAAAACGAGGGCTGGATCCCTACTTATCCCTCAGTATCACGCTAAATCCCAGACGGCTCAGAAAAGTAAATGCAATAAATGAAATCATAAAAGTCATCAGAAGAAATGGGAGAATTTCTTTAAACAGTGTCATATCGCTGAGCTTATTTTCAGCATAACATAAAATACAAAAGCCGTAAATGAAAACAACTGGCAGATCCGCTGTTAAAAAAAGCAGAAATTTCTAAATGGCTAAAAATATGAAAACGACATGAAGGGCAAACTGGGGGATGACGGCAGCACGTGTGCCAGGGACAGGACTGGCCGTCCCCTAGAATAAAACCCAGCGGCAGGCAGGACGCGGTGCCAGCGCCGCCCTGAGAGAGAAGGGTCCCCGCCCCGGACTCACCTGTGGGTAGGCGGTGCCCATGCCGGACAGCACGGCCGAAAGCACGTCCCTGCCCTTCTCCCCCGCCCGGCTGCACACCGACAGCTTGAGCAGGTCCACCAGGACACGGGTGTCGTCCGAGACCAGCAGACTGGTGAACTCATCCAAGGACAGAGGTTCTGGGCCTGATGCTTTATTTTGGCTTTCAACATCCTAAAAAGCCCAACAATTAAAATGAGGAATGACGCGTTAAGAGACAGTCACCTACAAACCCAAAGGAAACATGATTAACAATAATGAATAAAGAGGGACTCGATGAGGCATTTGAGACCATGAACCAGATTAGGAAATGACAGGCCCCTAAAATCTCCACCGCCATGTACTACGCTTTCAAAGCCAATTAACTGTTTTACAAATTAACAACGGCATCTGCCAAAAGGAATGCCTAAACTATAAAGAAGTAATAGTCCACACCGTGACCAAGTTCGTAACATAGGTGTGATCATAATTTGGAATAATATCTGCATTAAACCCTCATCCTGGGAGACTGCCAAACAGCAAAGTGGAGCCCAGATCCCTAGTTTATAAATAGTGAGTTTCTTATCATCACAGATGGTTACAAATGATTTCCACGGGACATGTTTTTGCCAGCAGTGACAGGATCATACACCAAGAGTTCTAAATGTATTAAAAATAACGCACATCTGTCCCCAGGGGGCACATGGGCAATGGAGAAGGTGTGGGCAGGGTGACACGGTCTGGTGTGGGGAGCAGCTGAGTGGGCCGGAGTCCACATGCGGGTGGGGGGTGGCTGGTGTGACGGAGCCAAGTGGAAGGCGCCCCTGCTTTGGGCCAGCCAGCATGAGGGAGGAGGGGAGGTCACAGGTCCAGCAAGTCAGAGGACATCCCTGCAGAGGGCAGGCTGGTTTGTGTGCCAGAAGCTGCGTGGGGGGAAGAGGGAGCACATGTGGCTCAGATGGGAGACTGGCCACCAAGGGGAAGTGAAAAACTGCCAGCGACAGGAGCGACGTTTCCCGCTCTCAGAGACGGGCTGAACATGGACGGGGCGGAGCCAGGACAAGCCCCGGGCAGGTCCCAGAAGGGACCACGCCGCCGGGGACCGTGGTGTTCAACACGCACAGGTGCACAAGGGAACAAACGCGCATCACTACTACGTGTGTGCGTGCACAGCTGCGCATGCGCATGCGCACCAGCCTACACACACGTGTGCACACACACTCCCTGGCTCTGTCCACTAAGAGGGATGTGAACGGCCACACCCCCATAACGACGAGCAAAGCCTGTATGGGTGTGTGGACGATACACAGTCCCGGATCGACCTTAATGTGCTGACGCTCAGGACACACGACGCCTGTGACAGCATGGGGCTGTGCCTGCAGCTGTCCCCAACGGCGTGGGAATGCTAACACGCACCAGACCACACTGCGTTCTGTTTCTACGCACTACTGCAACTTCTGGTTATGCTTAAGATTATTGCAACATAAAATAGTAAAGAAGAAAGCCCTTGACCTCTTTGGTTTTGGTCATGGTTTCTGCGATGATGCTGGCAGCTCCTGGGTCATCTGTCACCGGGATAAATGGCCGCGAAGAAGCTGAGGAAGCAGATGGGGTCACTGCGGAGGGGGTAACAGCATCCTCGGAACAGATAATCTAGTTTAAAAACACACAGGAAGAGGAAAAACACAACAACGTGTTCGTATTTCCCACAAAACTCCAAAAAGGCATATCTAAACTCCTCCGGCCATCTGGAATGTTCCAGATTTTATAGCAATAGCCAGGTGCTTACACTACTGCTGCCACCTCCAGCGGGGTCTGGGGCAGCCCCTCAAAGCTGAACATTCCCATTCCCAAGAAAACTATCAGCGTTCACAACAGGTTAGATGGAAAAGACGAAAACAAGCTCTCGGCTCTTCGAGTTGGGTTCCCCCCCAAAATTTACAAAATCTTTGACTTTCACAGCTTTAAGTTTTCAGAATTTAAAAAAAAAACAAAAACAAACAAAAAAAGACTATGGACTTGCACTTAGCAACTTTTATAAGAATAAATCTATTTCCAACTAAGCAACAGAAAGTTTCCTTTTTAATAAAATAGAATACTTTCTATCAAGGCCAAAGTTGTGGCAGGCAGGAAAACACGCTTCGAGCTAAGCGACAGCGCGACTCGTCCCTTCCCGGACACGGCGCAGCCACCGTGCGCTCTCTGGTCCGTCAGAGCCTCTCGCCAATTCTACCTCGCTTCTCTTCTCCTGCCACGGACTCGGGCTCAGGCCGTCTTCCAGGTCTCCAGCCGGCACAAAGTCCTCCCCGTTCACAGGGCTGGCCACGGCAGAGGAGTCCGAAGGGGGTGCCGGGGACAACGAGGGACACTCCACCGGGGCGATCATGCTGGCTGGCATCAGGGCCCCAACGACGGCGTCCCTGTCAGGAGACAAAGCCGGGCCAGCGGTGAGAGGTCATCACCGCCTTAGGACGGGGGTCGGGACGCGGCACAGCGCTCACTGAAGGCCTCCCTCGCAGGTACCGGGAACACACAGAGGCTCATCGGCTGCAAGCCAAAATATTCACACACCGACAAGAGGAGAAATCTGCCGAACACGGGACTCCTCCCGGATCTTGCTGGAGCCGGAGGGTGATCCTGTGTCCACTGAGAGCCGCACACAAGGGCACCACACAGGGGGCGGAGGGACACGCTGTCCTCTCAACAACTGAGTCACCTGCGTACTGACTTCCGTGCACCAGGGCCATAACCACGACCCACTGACAGACCCACTTACTTCAAGAAAACAGCAGCAAAATCTCGGAAAAGGCCCAACTACCAAAACTCCGCCTCATCGAGTGTTTGAGTGAACGAGATGATAAGTGGCTTTAAACGTTACCGAATATTAGTTCCAACTAATTCTTCCTCTCATCCCCCAAATATTCGTGCTTACTGGCCACAAAAAATAACAAAACGTTCTTTGGTTGTCTGAGTCATATTTCAGCCCCCATTAGAGTACGCACGAAGGTTCGTATCACCATCTACTATCAAACTCACAGTATTTAAAGGCAATACTACAAGTTCTCTGATACATCACCCATCAAAAAGTCACAAAGACCCAGAGCTCGTATAATCGCAGGATTTCGAAAGTTAGCATAGCAGCCCACCTGGCATAGGTGATCTGCAGTGCTGTGAGCACGTGAGACAGGGCCTGCTGCTTTGCCAGGTTTCCATCCAATGACAGGAGAATCTTGGCGAGAGAAGGGCGATTTGGTTTTAAATTATTTGCACCACTGATTTTATTACTGGCGGCAGAAGAATCGGCATCCGAAGGCACGCCTGAAAAAGAAAAGGCTCGGGTTCGATTTTTAAGATCACAGCTTGTTCTATTCCTATACCGTGACCTTCAGTTTAATCCTAAAACACTGCAACCCTCATTTTGCTATTTCAAAATTAGGTACCATGTTCGTTAACGGACTTTAAAGTAAAAAACCCACTTGTTTTCTCTCATCTATGGCTCTATAAAACAGCTGTTTCAGCAAAGGCTCGCTGTAACTGCAGAAAGACGCAGACACTTATGCGAAACACATTTAACGACAACTTCTGTGACATATGTTGGCGGGAGAGTGGTATAATTAACACCTATATTTACTTACGCTGACTTATGGGACAAGAAATGATCCAAACAGTGGAGAGAAGACAGGATGTCACCAATAATGATCTTACTGGTCACATGTTCCAGCTCACTGCCCTGGGAGTCCCTAGGTCTCAATGGGGGCCAGGTGGAACCCAGGGGTCTCTGTGAAAATGGGGGGCAGAGCTCATGTGCAGGAGGCCCTGGTGGCCAGAGCTGACAGGACCGGACGGGGGCAAGCTGCCTATGAGAGCCTGGAAGAGGTACCATGCCTCCACTCACCCCGGCCGAGGGTGCAGCAGACGCTGGGGGGCCTGCGTGTGGCGGACTGCCCCCAGCCACGGCCTGAGCTGTGTGGAAGGGTGAGAGGCGCAGCACGTGGCCCGGGGAACACAGGGCCCAGCACAGCGCCTGCCCCATCGGCCGCAGGGGAAGACTCACAACTGAGAGGCACTGACCAGAGCACTCCGAGGGGCCTCAGAGAGGGGACAGCCAGCCTGAGACTAGCATCGGGTTAGAACTACTTCCCAACCCAGAGCCAAGACCCAGATGGATCAAACTCTTAGCTGTACCTAAGCTCAAGATCTACAGACAGACAAAAATCCCCAGAACATCTGAGTAAAGGCCACGATGTGTGGCATTCAAACAAAAGTCACCAGGGAAGCAGAAAGGAAGGAAAATACCGCCGAGTTCAGATATGGGAAAAAGAAAAATCAATCTCAACAACTCGGAACTGGCACAGACGTCGGCAGACAAGGAAATTACAACACTTGTTAGGTGTAATTCCGCATGTCGAAAAAAAGAACTAGAGATACAGGAGATATAAAAATACCGAAATCAAAATTCTAAAGAGGAAACTACAATGTCTGAGATAAAGACACGGCAACTAGAAACTATTTAACATAAAAGACATAAAAAGAAAAGAAAATTAAAAAAATGAACAGAGCATCAGTTACCTGTGGCCCGATTTTCAAAGACTTAACAGGTGTGAAACTATAGTTTCCAAAAGAGAGAAGAGAGGAGATAAAGAAAAAAGTTTTTTGAGGAAAAAAGTGACTGGAAAACCTCAAAATTTGATGAAAATTATAAACCTAAACATCCAAGAAGCACAATGAACCACAAGCACCAGAATCAAGAGGGCACACTATAATCAAACTGCTCAAACCCTGGGGGACAAAAAAATTTTTACAAGTGGTCTAAAGAAAAAGACATATAACGTACAGGAAAAGAGAGAGAAAAATGACAGTAAATTCTCGATGAAATGATGCAAACAAGCTCGAAGAAAATGGAACAGCGCCTTTAAAATGTTGAATGAGAAAACCGCAACCTAGAATTCTATTCCTAGCTAAAATATATTGCAAAATAATGACTAGTTCAGCCATAAAATGCCGAGAGCAAGTGTCCCCAGCACATTATGGGACGTGACGAAAGTCCTCCAGGCAGAAGAAATACGGATGCCCACGAAGGAGTGAGGGACACTGGGAATGTACCCGCGTCAGTAAGTGCAGAGACGTTCTTTTCTTGTTATTTAAGTCATTTGGACAGATGACCTGATGTTTAAAGGAAATTAATAAAAAACACTGTGAAATTTACAACTTACACAGAAACGTACGACAACAACAGCACAAGAGCCAGGCGGGAAGACAGAACGGTACTGCTGATGACTCACATGCCACTGGTGGAATGGAATGGCATCGCCTAAGGGCAGACCACGGTAAGTTAAACGTCTGCGATACACGCCCAAAGTAATCGCTAGAGTAACACAGTAAGTTAGAAAAAGAAGAAAAAAATAAGATCGTAAAAAAAAAAATTCAAAAGAAGAAGAAGACATCAACAAACATCCAGAACTATCAGAAAACGAAGAGCGTGACAGATTTGACACAAATACGTTAATAACCGCATTAACCATAAGTGCACTAAACACTCCATGGAGAGATGGTCGGGGTAAATTTTGAAAAGCAAATTCCAACTACATGATGCCTACAAGAAAATATCTTTTAATACAAAAAAAAAAAATAGGTTAAAAGGAAAGAGATGACAAAGACACACCACTGAATACCATGGTGTGCGGAACACCACGGCTGATATGAAGAGCTGAGCAAAAGCAAGCTTAGCTTATAAAGCAAAGGGATAAGGAGGGCAGCTGTCATAGCGACAGCAGAAGCGATTAATCCAGGAGAGAACGATGTTTACACTGCAGAAGGAGGAAGATTCTAAATCAATGACCTAAGCTTGCGACATAAGACACTAGAAGAGAATAGAACCAAATGAAGAATCAGTAATGATCAGAGCAGAGATGAACTAGAAAACAGAAAAGCAGCAGAGAAAAACCAAGAAAACATCAACTTGTCCTTTGAAAAAATTAACAAAATTGATAAACCTCTAGAAAAACTGGAAAGGGAAGACAGAATTACCAATATAAGCAATGAGAGAGATGACACCACTACAGATTCTAAAAATGTTCAAAGAAAGGTAAGCAAAAACATCGAGACCAACTTTAATTCCAATAAGTTCAATAATTTAGCTGAAATAGGTAACTTCCAGCAAAGGTATAAACTTTATTAGAAAAGAAATACATAACCCTATATTTGAGTAAGATTTGTGGCTAAAAATCACAGAGAAACCCCACAAAGAAAACTCTAAGCCCAGATGGTTTCACGGGTGAATTCTATTGAAATGATGCCAATTCTACACAAAATGATTAGGCTAAGTGAAAAAAACGGAGATAAAAAAGTACACGCTATATGATTATTTATCTAAAACTCCAAAGAATGAAAACCGACCCTAGGGACAGTGGTGCGGGAGGTGGGGGAGGGGCTGTGAGGGACAAGCCGTGAGGGACAAGGGGACGTGGCAGTGCCTGACAGCGCACAGGACAACACCAGCGCAGTGGCTGTCCACGGCTCTTCTTCGGAACACACTGGCAGGACACAGGTCCAGGTTACCTAGGTAGGAGGCACCCAGAGGGTCCCTTGCAGTCTG
Organism: Pteropus medius; assembly: GCF_902729225.1. NCBI lineage: Eukaryota > Metazoa > Chordata > Mammalia > Chiroptera > Pteropodidae > Pteropus > Pteropus medius. The sequence continues at coordinate 207,162 of NW_024354501.1, read as the reverse complement.
GAACAGGACTGGCTCGTGCACAGAGGGCGTTGCCACGTCCACCGTCGTCCACGCCACACTGTGCGAAGACCCGCAAGCCACCCGCGTGATCTTCTGGCCTTCCAAGCCTTGCACGAGCGTGGGCTTCCTATTAACTGTGGTCGTGCCATTGCCCTGCTGGCCATGGTCATTGTCACCCCAAGCGTACACCTGTCAAGAGGAAAACAGTATGTCAACGTTTCAGAACATTTTCTCAGTTACTTCAAAACTCTTGCTGACGACTAGGAGTATTTTCATCACATCCACCCACTGAGCTCATCTGCCACCTGTGAGAGGACACAGGGACGTCCTCCTTAAGTGCAGCGACCCACTTTTTCCTTTATTTTGTAAAGAGAAACAATCATAAACATTATGTTCATTTTTCAAGTGCGGCTTTCCCTCATCGTGGTTCCTCTTGCTGCCCATGGCCCGGAGCCTGTCGTGGCAGCTCAGGGTACAGAGCAGGAGGCCACCCGGACAGATGGCCCTCCATCGCAGGGTGCACCTGCTTGGGCAGGAATAGTCCAGACGCACCAGACCACCCCGAAGGCACGTCTTTGAGATGTGGGGGGAGAATGTGCAGCCTCCACACAGATGGTGGCCTCCCCTGGGAAACAATATTTTTCTCATCCATGTAGCAAAAATGACACTGAACAAAACGACACGATTCGAGGACCTGCTGTATGTACAGGGTTTGGTACTGTCCACACTGGGAGTCCCAGAACGTGTTCCCCATGGGTAGGGAAATGACTGTCGTTTACGCCACGGCTTTAAAGAATCAGGAGGCATCACCCACTTTTACCTCATCCTGAGTGAATGACAGTGCGCCACCCGGCTGCCGGCAGTGCGTCCCAATGCTAATACCGCGGCCCGTCACCGCAGAAGAACGGGCCACCCTGGACAGGCCCGGCTTCATCTCTGAGCCGAAGCGCGCGGACCTCCCCACGAGCCACCTGTTTCTGGAGCGACAGCTCCCGCCCTTGGCAGTGGGAGCGCCTCCGACGGCAACGCTCCCTTCCTGTGGTGAGGGCCTCGGAGTCGGAAAGCCCACTTCCTGCGCCCGTCAGTCAGCGACGCCCACCCAGGCGGACAATGGGGTCCCGCTGACAACAGCCCACTGCCTGCTTCTTCACACGCACCTCACCACGAGGGACACTTCCAACGGGACCAGCCTTGTCGCCAGCCCGGCTTACCTGCCCCGCGTCCGTGACGGCCAGGCAGTGCAGGGCCCCGACGGCCACGTGCACGATCTTCTTCCCACGCAGCCCCTCCACCACCTGAGGCTTCCGCACGTGCACGTCGGAGCCGTGGCCCAGCCGGAAGTAGTCGCCCTTGCCCCTGTGGGAGGCCAGAGCACAGAGCAGTGTGTGGGGTCAGGCCGGCAGCGCTCCACAGGGGATGCCCACTGCCTGCAGCCCCAGAGCTGGCTCGGCGGCAATGTCACGCACTGCCCGAGATCTTTAGATCCATCGTAACAAAGGCACCACTAACTATGCACGACCCTGGACGTGTGCTTTCCGACGTGTAGGTGTTGATGTAGTTTTCCCATAAAGAGATTAAAACGTGATCAACGACCTCCGGTCCCTCTGAAACTCCGGGCTCGTCAACTCTCAAGCTGCCTCTGGGCCACGGGACCCGGCTAAGGCCCACCACACTGTCCAGTGCCAGCTGGGTGCCCCGCTCCCTTTCGATTTAATGAAATGAGCTTTCTCAAGAAACACACGTCAACTTTTTCAAGATCGAGGAAATCAGAAGAAACCCTCCTGATGAACCTCACGTCAACAGGAATGGCAGGCCGGGCCACCACGGCTCCAGCGCCTTCTTCAAACCACCCAGTCACGTGGGCTAGTTCTTGTCACACTTTCACCAACCCCAACTCAAAGGAGCAGGAGGCCCGCGACGCCGGGGCAGGAGGACGAAGGCTCCGGCGCGGCCCCGGGGCCCCGCGTGGCCGGGGTCCACGTACCACGTCCACACCACGCCCGACTTCGTGAGGGCCAAGGAGAACTGGGCGCCGCACTCGATCTGGCACACGCCCTGTCCGTTCAGTCTCTCGATGTTCTGGGGAACGTTGCAGCCTTCACTTCCTCCGCGGCCCAATTTTCCGAAGTCGCCGTCGCCCCAGGAAAACACCAGACCTAGGGTTAGGAAAGCGCTTGAGGCGGCGGTGTCTGCACGCGGCCCCCCCGGACGCCGGCGGGCGCAGCTCACCTTCGTCAGTCAGAGCCAGCGTCTGGGCATCTCTGCTCCCACAGGCCACCTGCACCACTCTGTGCCCAACGAGGACTTTCACCTACTCAACCACAAAGGTAAAACAGAATCAATCGCGGGCACCGGGGAGGGCAGGAGGGTCTTTTCCAGGCTAAAAGGCGACAACGCGTACGGCCGTGAGCTTTCCCACGCCAAGGCCCAGCCTCCCGTGACCCAACGGGCGGTGAGTTGTCTACAAGCGACCCAAGCGTGCATAATCACCATTTTGGGCTTCAGCTGTGTCGTGTTGTCCCCGTGTCCCAGCCGGCCGTACTCGCCGAGGCCCCAGGTGTAGAGCTCCCCGCTGGACGTGAGGGCTGCGCTGTGCGAGCTCCCACAGGCGATGTCCCGGATGCGCCTGCTCTTCAGGGCCTCTATGAGCCGCGGTTTGTCACAGTTCCTGGAGCAGGTGAAGTGACATTCCCTATAACCAACACGGCCTTCCCCACAGAAGGAGAGAAAGGACATCCACACTGACCCACACTGCAGATCAACTCAACTGTCACGCCTTAGAACAGAACACGTGAGGGCTCAGCCACACAGACTGTCCAGCTGGACTTTTAGTCCCGTTTTCATAAACAACCTATTCACTCCTCTGCGAAATAACTATCGAAGGCAGTCACTGTGGCTGTCAGGAGCAGCTTAGGAGCGAGAAACAGAGGGGCACTCACATCCTGCTGAAGTGTCCGAGTTTGCCGTCGTCGCCTTCGCCCCAGGAGAACACCTTCCCGTCGGCGGTCAGAGCTGTGGCGTGCCGGCCGCCTGCAACGTTCACACAGAGGTGGGGCCCGGCCTGGGGCACGGAAGGCCACGGCGCAACTGCCTGCCCGCCCGGCACGAGCATGTGCTCAGTCGACACGTGTGAAAAAGAGCGACTTTCCAGGGCGATGAATACATAAAACAAGTGAATGTTTATTAAACTACGAAGTTTAAATCCCAGCAAGAATTTTACTAGGAAAGAAGAGGCGCAATGCTGTCTATCGATGGCTTTCCTGTGATGCGAGACATACAACCAACCCAAATGCAGATGGAAAAGTCAAAGCCAGTGCATCTGTGATAGAGCAGATCGTTCAATGCAGCGGCGGTCGAGCTTTTGAGATGCACCCCAACAGCAGAACTGTTTATGAAAAGTGGGGCGCCACGTGCCTTTGCTGGTGTTTCCTGTCACCTCCGTCCCTGTCAACTCCTGGGCTCCCGGCCCCACCCACCCCCAACAGAGATGCGACCCAAATGAGGCTTCTGGAAAAGAGGCCTGGGGGACCGCGGTGGCTGGGGGACGCCCGTGTGGCCTCGCATCGAGCGGGGGTGAGTGTGGAGGCACCACGCTGGCCCTGGAGACAAGCTAATTTCTACCTTGTGTAGGACGCTGGCGTTTGGGTTTCCTGTCACATGGTGCCGACCCTCACCCTCTTCGGCTCCATTCCTCAGAGGCCCAGTGTGGGGCTTTGAAATAACACTCACAACAAATTTGCTAAATTGAAGATCGCTAAATTGAAGATTTTTTTTAATGGACCTTTCTTATCGCTGGGGTTCACAGACACTTTGGAAATCTAAAGAAAGTTATAGGCCCTTTCCCAGAAAAATAACGTCTTCGAGCACAGAATGTGATGACCTCAAAGACTATGAACCCGAGACCAGGCTCCCAGACTGGAGACCCCTCCTAGAGGGGAACGCCCCCACCTGGATGGCCAACAGCTCACGTCCAGAGGCCTCGTGTGGCAACAATAACTAATTCTAGACCACCTGGACACCGACGCCTCCGGGTCTATCCCTAATAACCGCGCGGGATTGCAGAGAAGCATGAGGCACCTTAGAAGAAACCGTTTAAGGGCCCCAGTTACTGGCAGAGCACGAGCCGCAGGCCAACCCGCTTCTGCGTGCCAACGCCAGCCCGGTACCTGAGTGAACGGCCACCTTCTTGACCACGTAACTGCTGAGCGCCGTGACCTGCCGAGGGACGGGCACAGTCCCACTGGAAACACCCAGCCCCAGCCGGCCGTTTGTGGCTTCTCCGCAGGCGTACACCTTCCCCTCCACGGTCACTGCAGGGACAAGGGAGAGCGGCACTCAGTTTTCACAGCGTAACTACCATGTTTTTAGTGCAAAGCATGACTTTTAAAGATTTTAATATTAGCATAATCAAACCTGCGAACAAGCTTTTGGAACCACCGGCCACCTGTACTGCATTCAAAGCAGACAATGTCTCAGAGAACGAAGGAACCTTGATCTGAAATGGTTTTTTTTTTTTAAGCAAAAGAAGAAAAAAAGAATTTTATTTCCACTTTTATAATTACAAGTAACCTTATTAGATATACAGGAATTACTGCTAATTTGCTTGATTATATTAACCAAAGCAGTGATTTTCTCTTCAGAACACACAGTTAAGTGTTTTAAGGATGAGATGATATAATGAGATTTACTTTAAAATCAACAGGGGTGAGGTGTGCAGGATGTGAAAACAAAACACATCTGCTGGTAACTGCTGATTTTGGTACACGGCCACCAGGGCACAGGTCCCTATTCTTTCTAGATGTTCCTTCTAGAACATCTCCACAATAAAAGATGAAAAATGAAACACACGGAATGTGAAGATACAAACACCGCCAAACTACATCCTATTTCAGTTACATCCTGCTCATTCCTGTTGATTCTGACACCTCTAAAAATTACATGTTTAAACTCCCCATTCAGATGTGTGATTTAATTTAAAATTCTTAAAGGCCCCGAGAAGCCCTTCGCGATTCCCGTGTGACCGAGGCGGTCACCACGGTGGGCAAGGGTTCTTATCACAGTCACAGAGCCCAAAGCCACCTTTCATGTGCAAACTCCTACAGGGGCCACGGCCTCACCCCCAGGACAGCCCCCCACAATCGCGACTGACCCTCCGGGCCTACTGCCCCCTGCCCACCTCCAAGTAGAGTCTAGGGCTGTTCAAATAAAGGCGAAAACGGATTGTCTAGAAAGGAGAGACAAGTATGTTCTAACGTTCCTTCCCAGCTCGACAGCAGGGACCGAGGGGTCTGCAACGGCGAAGTCTCAGGACCCCGAAGAGAGCACACACGCCTGCCACTCGGAGGGCTGTTCTGTGGCCCTCAGGTAGGGGACACTGAGTAATGTGGGGGACACTGAATTCAGCTCTAGTTCGAATGCATCGCTTGTCGCATGCACACTTTAAATCACGTCCTGCGCACCCTCGTGCCTCCACGGTAGTTTTTACTCATCATTCTGTCTCGGTAGGCAGAATGATTACGGTCTGTAACTGCCATCCATGTGCTTGCTAAATCTTTTCAAAAGTGTATTTTCTGGTTCATAAAACAGCAATAATGCAACTATACCTAAAATGTACTATCTTCCCAGAAGAGATTTTTCAGAAAATTAATTTTGATAAGGTCTGTGAGTTCATGTCAAGAATTACTTTAGAAAAGTCAATTTATAAGGTAAAATCAATATAAAAATTTCCAAAGAGGCCTGGCTGTTGCCTGGACAGAGGCGCCAGCAAAGCTCCTCCTCAGTCATGTGGCGACAGGTGACACGGGGACGTCAGGCAAAGGAAGTACCTTAGAGCCTTTCAGCCCGCCCAGCTGGTCCTTGTCATTCAGTCCCCACACAAACACTTTGGTCCTTATGGTGGCTGCAGATTCCAGTCCCGCCGCCTTCTTCCTGATGAGGCTAACCAAAAGAAAGAGGGAAACACAGATCGGTCCGCATAAAAATGTTAAAAATTAAAAGGAAAACACCCCGAGCACACAAAGTCTGCTGGTTGCCATCAGACACTCGCGGGGGTGTTTTCATACGAAAATCCCTCAAGCACACACAGGAACGAGTGTGCAGAGGGTCGGAGCATCCACACGGAACACGCTGCCGTTCCGGGCTGGAGTCCGACTTCGGCCTTTGCTCCTGGTGGAGACCTTCCACAGTGCTCCGGCCAGCACCCCCTTCTCATCTCCAAGTGGAACGTAGCAGCTGCCGCCCACCACCTCGACACGAAACTACTACCGATGTGACATCGGGTAAATGGCCTCGAGTCACCATGGGACTGGCACTGGAGCAATGTCCCTAAACCTAGACAGGTGTATGGTCATTTTTTCCCCTGAAGAAATAATAAAACTGACATAGCCACACACCCTCTAACACGGACAGGTGTCCCAAAGCAAAAGCCAACTTTCTTCCTTTACATCACCCGCCTCCACACTGGCCGGCTCTCCTAGCGGTCCCCACCCTGCCCTCCTGGGAGGCTGGCAGCTGCTCCTGCCACCCCGCTCACTCCTGACCCGCCCTCTGGCTGCACGCTTAGACGACACGGCCTCCTGCTTGGAACCTGAGTGGAGCCTGACAGTGCTGGACCTTCCTGGCTGACGCTTTGATGCCAGAGGCTAAAGAATAGCCTTCTCTGTTTGAGGCTTCAGCTTCCGTGTGCTTTGCTCTGCTTTCATTAGCAAGGATGGATAACCTAAGTCTCCAGAGACGAGTTCCAGACGGGTATGATTTTCTAACGTGTTATATACATACTGATGAATGTAGACTTTAAGGAGTAAAAAAGTTTTATGGACGAGGCAGCCCTACCCACACTGTTCTCTTTCCAACTTCCATGCAAAGTTTCCGGAATGAAACAGGACAAAGTCCCAACCCCCGATCGCAGAACCCTGGATGACCTTGCTGACCCCCACAGCCGCACCCCTCGGCGACCGCCAGACCGTGCCTCACAGCAGGGGGGCGGCTGAGGGCGCATGCGGAAGGCACAGCCAGGTGGAGGGCGGCGGCCGGCACAGCTCTGCTGGCGCGGGACCACTGACATGGCGCTCTCCCCAGGGACCACTGATGTGGCGCTCCCCCCAGGGACCGCTGACGGCGCTCCCGCTCTAGGACTCGTCTGGCAACCACGCCCCTCTGAGAGCACCATGTGAGTGTGCTCGGCGCCACTGAGCTCACACTCCGAAGTGGGTGAGACAGTACAGTTTACGTAACATGTATTTTACCATAATGAATTTTTTAAAAGTAAACAATACTTAACAAAGAAGCCTATAAAATACATAGCACACTGTACCATTTCCACAGAAAAACACGATTAGGGACAGGTTAAAAAGAAACTACAAGGATAGACAGCAAAATATTAGCCGTGATATTAGAGGCAGAAAAGCTAAATATGTTTACTTCCCCTTTACAGTGGTATTTTTCTAGACACGATGAGTTTCTGCATTAAACCTCTCCCTAAAACCAAATCAATTATAATTTTTGCAAACGTAACTAAGATTCGCCAGACAGCCCCAGGGGTGCGAGAACACGCTCCCTCCGAGACCTGCTGTAACGAAACGTGTCCTGCGACAGCGCGGACCCAGCGTGAGCAGGTGAGCACGGGCGCCAGGGGACAGAGGCCCACCTCCCACCGCTGGCCTTCTCGTCCTCCTCCTCTTCGTTGTCCGAGGCCAGGAAAGGGACGGCGGCCCAGTCCTCGTCCTCGGCACGGACGCGGCCCAGCAGGACGAGGCCGTGGATCTTACAGTCGATCCCGGAGCTCCTGCACTGCTTGATCGCGATCTCGATGTACCTGTGATACTGGACACAACACGGGGACAGCAGGCCTGTTAGAGCCGAGCGCGAGCCACCTGTGGAGGAAGCAGCACACCCGCCCCGCGGCCGCACGCCGGGCTGGAGCCGGAGCCGTCGCTGCGTCCCACAGGGCCAGCCCGCCCCATCTGAGCGGGCTCTGCCCTCGGGACCAGCGGGCTCGCCACGGCGTGGGGCGCGCAGCGACTTTCTCACAGAGCCGAGTGCTAAAAGCCCTGGGCGACGGCTGCGCGCCTCCTGTCTGAAAGCTTTTCTGAGCCAAGAAGTGTTAAGAGAGAAATTAAATGGCAGGTGGTGCACAGAGCCTTCGCAGTTTTTAAAACGTAATATAAATATGTGAATACGTACAAATTAGAGGAAATAGTACAAAGAGCCCCGTGACTCCGTCGCCTAGCTGGACAATTATCAACGCGTGACCAACTCTGCTCACATCTGGATCGTAAGGAAGTTCCAGGCAGCGTATGTCGTTTCAACTCCAGTGTGTGCCATTGAAATACGGACACTAAAAACCTATCCGCGTTGCTATTATAGCTGAACCAGTAACTCCTTAATCACCTAACGTGCTACCAGTCATCGAACTGTCTGATCGTCTCAGAAACATCTATTGTTGTCAACAGTGAGATGCAGCGGGGAGCACACGCACTGCCGATGGCGTCCTACGGCCTCACCGGGACCTGACCCGACCTCAAGATCTACGTGGGTGTCGCAGGAAGCACAGGCTGAAAAACTACTGGGATGCAAAATGCAAATGTAGAAATAAAAAACTGTACAGGAAACAAAGGCCCGGTGTCTTTCTTTCCTTGGTAGGGAAAAACCAAGAGAATTGACACTCGTGTGAAGTGGAAAGTGCAGCTACTGTCTGAATCCCGATCCACACAAACCAACCGCAACGGGGTGTTTATGGGACAACTGGTACAATTTAAACGCTGACTGGATAGTGCATAATAGTAAAGAATAATGGTTAGGTGTGCTAAAACAGCATTGTGGTTATATATTTTAAGTCCTTACTAGAAATGAATATTGAAGTAAACACTACTGAAATAAGGTGACGTCTAGGACTTGCTTTTTAAACACTGCAGGGATGAAAAAGGGGTGGGGCTTGGGAGACACATGGATGGAAGACAGTAAAACACGATTCGCAAAAAAGTCGGTAACCGCTGAAGCTGGCGGTGGGCTCTCAGGGAATTCGGTATACTCTCTAGACCTGGTTAGGTTAGAATGGTCCCCTAACAAGCCATTTTCACAGGACAGGCAATGTGAGAGAGCCCGGCTGCTTCACAGGGCTGAATATTCTAGTTCTGAAGTTGGGTGGAGGGTGAATACAGATCATGAGTTCTGATGACTCATGAGGCTTCATACTTCTCATTATGTGATATACATTGTTTCGTACTTATCAAATATCACCCAAATTTTTTCAAATTGAAAATTTATTGAAGTTCACACATCTCTTATGAATAGTAATCTTGGTTACTGATTTAACTCCGTAATGATTTACTTAAAATATAAAAATATTTAGGAGTATAATTAAGACTTTAGGCAAGCAGTGTTCGGTTGCTTAGCAAGAAGTTAACAACTAAATGCACTAAAATTCAATAATATCTTTTTAAAGAAAAACTCAGTATTATCTTTCACTTTAATGATTTGCCAGCATATTTACTTATTGACACCAAAGGTATTGATTCTTAATTATCAGTATATCATAACATAGCTCAATGACATTCAGAATTCTATTTGTTGAAGGTCGGAAGAAAATAAAACAAAAAGCGAGATCATCAAATCCGGGACTCAGGAAAGGAGCTGGTATATATATGCCCACGGACCAGATATAAGTTGCCAACCTCTCACCCTTGAATAAATGAACTTATGGCTGTGTATCAGCTTCTTTTAAGTAACACTGGGATCTCCTTGAACTTATCTGCTCTTACGTGCAAAGACCAAAACAAATAACTAATAACAATGGATGGTAAACTTCATTTAATAATTTAAAAATAAATTTACTCATAATAAACGTTAAATAAATTATCTGATATCTTTATCTACTATCATTGTACAAATCCAGTGTCCTCATGTGACAATACAGGTAGCACAAAACACTGTCTTAAAAACTGTCTTGTACTCTTTTTAAGACATCTATTAAAATAGTGTTGACATCTGCGTGGAAAGATATGAGAGGCATCCTCACGGCTCTAACGTATAAGGGTGAGTCTACGGCCACGCCACCCTGAACGCGCCCGATCTCGTCCGATCTCGGAAGCTAAGCAGGGTCGGGCCTGGTTAGTACTTGGATGAGAGGCTACCTGGGAATACCAGATGCTGTAGGCATTAAAAAAAATTTTTTTAATAAATAAAATATAAGAGTGCTGTTTAAGAGAACCTTCACTGATTTCCTAACACAGAATTTTCAAAATACAACAAACTTGGATTTATTTTGAAAAGTACCTTCTCACCAATCAAAACAAACTGACAACTCGGCACTTCACAGCAAGGTCAGCTGCATGCCCACAGGCGTGCCAACAAAAAAGCAACTAATGTCACGTGTACAGCGGAAAAAAAAGTCACGCACTAACTAGTGGATATTTAATGGAAATGACTTTTGCAGGACGAAACAGCGACCTGATGGGCTTGGTAATGACTTTTACCAGGAGCATTTACCTACCTTCTCGCCAAAGTGAGAATGTCCTCTGTTTCCCTTTCAAGGTGATCTGATAAGCAGTCGACTCAAGGTGTGTACATGTCAAGTTTTAAAATAAACAGAATTGGTGGCGGGGGCTAAGTGGTAGGTATTAGTACAGACACAGTCAGAAAGGTCAGCTCGTCGCCCTCTGCAAACCATCGAAAGGAACCCTATCGTTCCTACTGACCTCCGTGCAGTCGCTCAGAAGGGACACTGTGGTATCGGCGGGGTTAATGCTGATTGTCTTCAGTTCAATTAAGTTATTTAGGGAATTTCCACCTGGAAAAAAAGAGGGGTAAAGGAATCAGACACGGGAGTTTTTACAACATAGTAGGAGATACGTTCTGAAAGAACGAACTCCCTCACCTGACACCACAACCAGGGACGGCATGTAACTGCTGTCGGCAGGGTCAACTATCATTTTCAATCTGTAAACGAGAACGTCTGGGAACATCTCCAAACGAATCCAATGCTTAAAAAAGAATGTATTCACAGTTAGCAAAATTCAGCTACTAAAACAGTATCGCTAAAGCCTGAATCTGCGTGAGACGTTGAAATCACACTGCGGCCGGAGAGAGGACATCCCACTCCCTCGCTCGCTCACGGGAAGAGGCCCCCTCTAACCCCAGAAACAACGTGTGCACTCCTGGTCCAGGGTGGTCCCTCTGTACCCACCGGAGTGGGTTACACAACACGAGTCACTCTGGAGCAGAAGCCCCTCCCTGCAGGACTGACCTGCGTGTCCTCGTGACATGACCACAGGTGAGGGCAAGTGCGACAGCCTCCCTAGGGCCAGCACGTCTGTTAGGACGTATGAGAAAGAACTTCTCGCCAGAGGAGACTCTGAACTCGTGTATTTCACGTGGGGGAGTAAAAAATGCAAAACCCTATTACACCCTATACTGATTGGACTTAAAGTCTGTGACCTCATACTGTTCAAAATCTGACAATAAAAATCAAATGTCACGTTTAAAATAATTATCAACTCAAACGTAAAACAAGTACTGATAGGAGGCACCGCAATGCAATCTCGCAGGTTTTCCAAGTTCATTTGGGAGCTGGAGGTGAAGCTGTCTGGATAAAGTGCCAGGAGGTGCCCATGTCGCTCTACCTTGCCCTGTGAGCCGGAGGACTGCCAGCAGGGCTCGCCGCCGTCAATGAGCCGAGAGGCCTGGTTTACGGAGGACGACACGTGCAGGCTGTTCACCATCCGGGACCAGCTGTCCAGCAGCGTCCCTGGCTGACTGCTGTGACAACGCTTCAGCTGCTTTCCAGAACGACCACAAAATATTGCCGACTGCCCTATTTAATGGTGGTCAAACGTGTTAATACTGGTGGGGCCAAACCTTCGCAACCAAGAGAACACGAACTTCACCACAGAACTCACTGTGAGGGATGTTCTTCTAGGCCCACATAAAATATTTACAAAATCGCACATGCTGAGTCAAATAATCACATGAAAGCTTCAAAAAATGTCAAATATAAATCAGGGTACATACTCTGAATGCAAGGCAGAAACCAGTAAAAAAATGCACAGACAATGCTGATGTTTAAAAATTTTTAAATGAACGAATTCAAGAAACTAATTCCAAAGGAATTTTTTTAAAAATACTTGGAAAAGGCTAATAATAAAATATTACTACATATCGGTATTGCAGGATACAGTTTTAGCCTCTGCTTAAAAATAAATTTAAAAATTTAGCTTTATATATTAAGAGACAAAAGCGAGATGTTAACAAGCTAATGAGCGTTCTCCTCTAGAAGACAGAAAAATGAAAAGAAAAAAAAACCTAAACCCAAATTCCACAGGAAAAAGGAAGAAACGAGAAAGATACAAGAGACGGCCAATTGTAAAGACAGGACTTCCTGATACGGTCACGTCCACGGTAATGACCTCATTGAGAACGCTGCCACCCTACCGTACCTGGCTCATTTATTCTGCCAAATGTATGCCTGGTGTTGTGTTTTCTGGTCTTGAAACACGTCTCACAAAAGTCGAAGTCATCACAGTTTCGGCATTTGAATCTAGATCCGTTGATAGGAAACATCTGACAGCCATCGCACCTACGTTTAAAACAGCCGTGGAGTTGCTAAGAAGATGTGTCTATTTCCCGAACTTCATTCCAAAGAAAACCGTGCTCCCCAAACAAACCTTGCGACATGGGAATAAAAACTCACGTGACCCCAGGGTGAACGCTCGGCACCAGCTCCATCTCCGACAGCAGCCCGGTCCAGTGGGACTGCTGCGGGAAGTCGACGATGACGTCTTTGCCGTTGGCGCTGAACGCTAGCACAGAACAGAAAGTGCCTGAAACATCTCTGCCACCAATCAAAACCTGAAATTAAGATCGAAACTGCACCCAGCCACGTGCTATGACGTCGCAGAGACTAGTTTTCTACAAGGGGTGCTTCTCTTTCAGAGACGTACTGCGACGCTCGGAGCCGAACTAGCACGTGATGCCAGTCAGGGCTCAGCTTCAAAACAACGCGGGGAGGGGCCACGGCTGAGACGGCCTGGCCAGGGGTGACAGCTGCTGAAGCAGGTGACGGGTCCATGGAGGCTCATTACACTCTAGTCTCTACCGTTGTATGTTTGAAATTTTCCACAGTGAGATTGGTTCTAAATTGCTTTTCCCACAGTAAGAAGGTTTGCTTTAAAAAGCAGTTTACGCCATATCCAAAGCTACTTCCGTTATCTCAGGGAGCACGAATCACGTTGATGATGAGAAAACACCGCGCGCCCTTTGGCGAGGGCGCTCGGCTACCCAAAACGTTCACCCCTAAACCACGTTCTTCCTTTTAAAACTTACGCCTCATTTGATTTGTAAAGTTTTTAAGAATCTCTTGGGTCGAGAACCATGTTAAGCTAAAGTCCAACGCTAAATGACCTGAGGAAGCCCGCCCGCCCGGAAGCGCGACCATGTGTCCCCGCTGCTCATCTGCCTGCGCTACAGGAGTCTCCCTATGACGCTGAAAGGGTCTAAAGACACGACTGAGCTGCGTGCACACGGGTTTATTTCTCATGCAACTGTGAGAGTGGACATGCTACATCTTTAAAAGTATGCCGTTCGTTTGATCCGAAATCTCAGTGATATCACATTAAACATAAACTGAGAATTTTGTGTTTTCGGTTTCTAACTCGTCATTTGCACATTTGAATTTCTTAAATTTAGTCCTAAATTTTTACACAGCATTAAAAAAAAAGAGAGAAAAACAGCCATGACTGAGGGAACGGGCCAGACCCATACGGGCATGTGGCAGAATGCTTGACGGAGCAAGTCGACAGAATGCCAACCTCAGACAAGGCCACCCTGTGAGTGATGGATCAAGACAAAAACAAAGCCACCCCTGGGCGCATCTGATCAAGTTCGAATCAATCCAAATAACAAACACAACCAGACGCCCCCTCCTGGCCAATGTGAACACCTGTTTCCTTACCGATCATAACTTCCTCCTGGCTCCGTTCATTCTGCCTTCCAGATATTTATTAAGACGCCCCTTCATAAAATGACCGTGCTTCGTTGACCCCTCCCCGAACTGTCTAACATAAACCCCATCAATCGTCTGTGACACCCACTCATGGAGCTATCTCATTTTCCAGGGTTTACGTCCTCCCAAGTTGCAATGAGTTAATAAACCTGACTCTTCACCTACAGGTGTGTTCCCATCTAGAGCACTGACAAGCTAAAGGACACGATTTATTCACCACGAGGCTTTCTTCACACTTGTTTTTCTTGCTCTTGAGTGATAAAACACTGAGTTTACATCAGTTGTCGAAAAGCGAGTATCTGGAGTTGCCAGATAAGATTACCTTTCACAACCCCCACGCTTTGATGGGTCACGGATCCCCACTTGTATTTTGGGGTGGTGACGGAGGCTTTGACACGGACTTTATCACCAATCTTGATGTGAGAAGGAGAACTTGGTGGAGGATAGCCTAAAGATCCCAACAATAAACGAATTACACTTAGCATTCCCTCCTGGGCACTCTGTCCCTAGGTAAGAGAAAGCGAAAGGGCGCTGCGAAGCCCGTGCTCACCTATAAGTTCCACGTGAATATACCTGACCCAGTAAGTGCCTCCTTTCTGCTGCCAATCGCACTGCACGTTGAGGTCGTGTAACCCATCTCTGTCCAGCTTGATCACTTTGCCCACGTCTCCTTCCGACACCTCCTCGTACGTTCGACAGCATCTCACCATCATTCCCACCTCGAATTAAAAGTGAACTAAACGTCAGCCCAGGTGACAACGTAGGTGAAATCAACAACTGTACGTAGCACTGTCTACTCCGAAAAAGGATCTCCTCGAGCACCCAGAGCACGCTCTCAAAAGCACTTTATACTAAGTGGAGGCCGGGCTCCCTAGGACGCTGGCTGAGGCAGAACTGTCCCAGGCGAATCCGGATCAACTGCTGCCACACAGCAAGCTGTCACAGACCGACGGGTTCACTCGAAAGAACAGCTGGATCGAGAGGGACAGTGACCGAAATACATCGAACTTGTCCCGGTCAATAAATTCATTATAAAGGTGGTAAACAAAACAAGCGTCTGGGTCACCTCTACAAATACCAGGGCACCGATTCGCCATTCTGAAAACTGATAAAGCAAAAACAACACACGCAAAAAACAAGCGCTTATCCTGCCTTTTCCTGCATAAACTGGACTACGAAGAGCAGCCAGAGTTGACGAGAAAGTTTTCTTCAAAGAGCAGAACTCCAGCTAACAAATCGGGATGACAAAGTCACGCTGGGTCCAGGCAGTGGCACTAAGGCGACTGAAGTGCCGAGACAAACGACGGCAGAGAGCTTGTGAGCAGATGGCGCAGGCTGACAAGCCTCAACCCGGCGTGCCGGTCTACGCGGTGCCTTCCCGCCCACGTGCGGCCGCCCCCAGCCCTCCCTCCGACTCCACGTGACACGCAGAGGACGGGGCACTGGCCCAACAGCTTCAGCAATGAATGGCAGGAAAAGGAAACAAAGGAGGGGAAATGGCTCCTGGTTACAAGACCCTCCAGCGCACAGCGCCTGGTGCAAGGTGTACGACCTTGACTAGATCCGAATTTTTGAAAACGCCTATAAAAAGCCATTTTTGTGAAAATTGGGGGAATCTGAGCAATTGGATATAATTTGACCATTGGACATAACGTGATATTAGGAATTACTGTTCATTTTGTTAAGTAATATGAGGTAACAGTAACATCACAACGTTAAAAATAAAATCATTTGTCAGAGATGCGCACTAACACGTTTACAGGTGAAATGAGAAGACTCCTGGGATTTTCTCTGGAGTATACTAACTAGAACAAGACAAGAGACACAAAGAGAGAATTTAAAGTGAATAAAGGACCACGGGAAAAGCAGAAATAGATTTTATAAGTTAGACGGCAATGAGAACGTTATAAGAAAAACGAGCAAAGAGAGATTTTTAAGTGTCTAAAACGGGGATGCTCGAGAAGCACATGTCTGAGCCACGTCGCTGTGGCCAAGCCACCCGCCCGCTCTCTGGCTCTGCCCTCAGCCCGCTCCCCGCGCTGCAGCCGGCGACGGCCACTCACCTGGACGTTCTCCCGCACGTACACGGCGTAATCGTCGTTACTCAGGAAGTCGGCTCGTCTCTTGTAAGTCTGGCTCTCTGTTACGACAGCGCCAGCAGACTGCAAGGGAGTAAATCCATTTTTTTAAATGGTGAGCCAAATAAATCTACTTCAAAAGTAATTTAAAATCTATAATATTAAGAAATAAAGTATGAAATACTATACCATCTCTTCCTATAAAATTCTTCATACAAAAAAGATTAGTAGCAACAGCACAGAGAGGCGGATGAAGCTCAGAAGCTCGAAGTACAGAAAAGAAAACTTCTGAGGAGTTTCCCACTTAATCCCAAAGCACAGCTGACTCGGCTCAGAAGTCAGCGTATCCCATAAAACATGGCTTTTTAGGAGCACTTTCTAGTGGTGACCCCACGCCATTCGATGTTGGGACACGGGGTTCTACAGAGGCAGCTCAAGCACAGAAAGCGCAGCAGGGTACAGAGAGCCCCGGGTGGCCGGAGGAGCCCCGGGCGCAAGACAGGCAGGCGCGGGCAGCACTGACCACGGCGTAGGCCATGTCGTCCACGTCGTCCACGCCCTCCTCGTCGGAACACTCCTCCGACCCCGTGTCTGCGTCGGAGAGGTCCGTGACCTGCACGTCGGCGTGGTCCAGCAGCCACCCCACCAGGGCCTCCACGCCTACGAATGAGCACACAGGGCACAGCCAGTGAGGACCCACCGTGCCCACTGCCCCCGACGGCGGCCTTTCGAGGGACCCCACGAGTAAACGGGGTGGGGGGCATCACGGGAGACACAAGGAAACCGCGATACCCGGCGAGCCCGCAGCATTCCCGGCGGTGCCCGTGAGCGACTTGAGCGCGAACTCGATGTTCCTCCTGGGAAAGCCCATTTCCATGAGCTGGACCACGACGGGCGCGGCGGGCGCGGGCGGCTGCTTGTGCTTCTTCGCTCTGACGGGGCGGACGTGCCGCACGGGCATGGGCGTCGCGGCCTCGCTGGCGCCGCAGTCCTCAAAGCCTGGGCTGGACGGGTGAGTGGCCTCCACGGCCAGACACTGACACACGGCCAAGGCGGCAGCCTGGGCAAACGAGAGAAGTGCTGGGCGGCCACTTGACATCAGGTGGCGAACCAGCTTTCGGGCTCCCGCTGCGAACTGCAGGGCAGCAGCGCAGGAACCCAGAGCGGCGCGCGCGCGTTCATTCTGTCAGCGTGAGGCTTTTGCGGTCATTGAAAAACCTGCACAAAGGAACAAAATACTGGGACAGCCACCGCTGGCCGACTGTTGAGTGACAACCGCACTCTGGCGTCTCAATACGTTGGGTGCGGTGGTCCCCTCCATACGACGGCCGGGTCCGCCGCAGCCTGGTGTCGCCCACAGCCCCCCATCCAAGGGTCAGGCCACCGTCCTGCTGCCCCCACATGGCTGTTGAGGGGGGTGAGGGTCGGCAGGGTGGCTGTGGAAGAGAGTGGCAGTGGAGGGACCCTGAACGGGCCTGGGAGATGGGCGCGGGAGCAGCTGACACGCTGATGCCTGCACGTGCATGTGCAAACCAACGGATAAAACCGGTTACAGCACAACGAAGTTAAACACGGAGGAAAGGTCTGATGCCCCAGCGACCCCTGCTTGACACATGCAGAGGGACTGGCCCTGCCCAGTTCCCGCTCCCTTCCCTAAGATAAGCCAGAGAGACACGGACGACATGGACCCCCAAACCGATGCCAGATATAAAATAAGGGAACGAGGGGTACTGGGGAACACGCCGCAATGAGTCACTGGCCACGTGCGCCCTCCCCGATCGACGCAGAGGCTCTCACAGTGCCCAAGACTGGCTAATTTTTAAACTGAGGACACTGTCGAGCCTTCCAGTGCTTAGTGTCCAAAGCCTAGAGTTTTGCCGTGAGGCCTGAATAAGTCCCAAGAGACAGGCTTCACCCTAAAAGCTCACATTTCAGAACCGGATTGAGCTAGGGGTTCTGGTTACAGGGTGTTAGAGTGTCCTAGACTAAACCTCTGCTGATAATAATTATGAATTCTGGACAAAAAGTTTCTTAAACCTGTTCGATGGCTCTGGGCAACGGCCAAAGCAATTCAAAGTGAACAGGTACAACCTGTGACGAGGGAAGCCGGCGGGTGAGCCGCCAAGAGGCGGCCCTCGACTGCAGCGGGAGGCTGGAAGGCGGGCCCCAGAGCGAAGGAGAAACCGCCAGTGCAGAGACCGCCCTCCAACCTGGTGACGTGCGACGAGCACGTGTAAGATTCTGAAGGACGCAGCAGGAAGCCAGAGGGACGCCTACAGCTACCCAGTGCTGGGGACACAGTGTGAGGTCCAAGTCCAACCGAGTCAGAGGAAGTTGGTCGGGAGGTAGAGGTTTCCACGAGATCCCCCAAAGAGATTCTGACCCCACAGAATCAGACAGCAGGAAGCAGGTAAGGGCACGAAAGAGTCTGGAACGAAGCCTCCACAGGCCTGAGGAGAAATGCCTCTTTCTCACATATCTGTGAGAAAGAAATCCCATTCTCCAGAGGAGGCTGACAGAGCCCAGAACCAACACAACGTGACACCCGCTACATGGAAACACCGTCAAGGCCACTAGCTGTGAGAGGAGGCGGAACCGACACCGACTGTAATCAGGGGCCCTGCACCTCCTCCCCCCCACGCCCCTTTCCTGCCTCGTCCCTTTGCGCCCCACCTTTCCTAGCTCACTCGAGACAACGGTCAGCCTTTCAGTCACCAGCCAGAGGCAGCTGCCTCCTCACTCTGGACCCCGGCTCCCCGCAGGTCTTCGTCTCTGGGGACTTCTACTAGGGTGTTTCCTGCCTGCTGAACCGAGCACTTGAGGTTTTGTTTGGCCTTTTTTAACCAGAATTTTTATGTATTACATGCAAGAAAGATTTTTAAAAGTATCAAGTCCTCCACGTTTCAGGCCTTGAGAGTTCCCGCCGCTCCTGGACCTCTTCTATGGGCTGTGCCCCCGGCCCTGGCCCCGAGCTGCTGGGGCAGCGCAGCAGGTGAGGGCTGAGGGTCCGAGGAGGGGACAGGCCGAGTGACACGAGCAGGCCAGCCTTCCCAGGGGCGCCGAGCTCCTCCGAGGGTGACGTTTCCTGGGAAAATTCTTCCCGGGATATTCGAGCATTCAACTATGCTGAATCGGGTCAATTTTTTTCAAATAATTCACACAAATTCAGAATAGGACTAAACATCAATCCCTTCATTCTCTCACCGGTATCATGATGTCCGACGACAAACATGGTTAAATCCTAAAGCAGTCGTAACAATTTTGAGATGCCACTTAAAATTCAGAACATACTCTTAAGAAATACACATCTAGAAAAACCTGCTCGCGCGCACTCACGCACAGACCACCCTGCCAGGGATGCTGCGTGTACCTCAAGCTCCTGTTTGTCAAATATGGCCTTCACCGGGGACGGCTGGGTGGCCGAGGCCAGCAGCTGCTGCAAGAGGATCATTGGAGGCTGTGGCCCTTCAGGAGACATGTCCCCCAGGTCAGGGGATGTGGCTGCTCCATCATCTGGATTTAAAAACAAAACACACGACATGGTATTTTCAACCGTAGGCCTCTCTTGTATTACAGATAACGCGCTAAGCGTGTTAAACCGAATGCGATCTCTATCTAGCCCTCCCAGCGCTAGACAACTAACGCCTTCCAGGCTCAGCTACCGGAGAGATGAGCGGCCTCCAGAGAAGCTTTACCTTCCTGCTGCTCGGCCTCTGTCCTTCATTACTCATCTGTCCCTTCGGAGCCAACCAGAGCCACCTCCCAGAGCCTTCGCGCCTTCGCTTTCTTGGTGCGCAGCCACTGCTCAGACGCCCCCTCTAGGGACAGCCCCTCTAGGGACAGACACCCCCTTGTGTATTTCTAGCCCTGGCTCTCCCTGCTGACCCTCATTCAGACCATGAACTGACGGCCATTCCAAATTCGGGTGCGGCGGTCAGCACTTCCTCTCTGCCCCAGGCCTGCTGGCACCCACCGCCTGGGGCCTACACAGTCCTGTATGCCATTGGAGTTGGCTGTTTGGTTTGGTGACAGTTTCAACTAATCCTCCTATATCCAGGAACCGGAAATCCTGCTCTTGAAGGACCAGAGAGTAAACAACTCGGGCTCACCAGCCACATGGTCTGTCAAAGCACTCAACTCCTCTGTGCCACTGAGAAGGGATGTCCCCTAATTCTGTAAGAACAGATGGCGGGGCTGGTCTGTCAAAGCTCTGTGGCGGGGACCACAGAATGCCAACCCAATGCCCAGGCTGTGCCTCAGCTGTGCATGGCCCCCTAGGCCCTTGATGCCGACTGCAGAACGGACCTACACTTCATTAGCTTTACCTCGCACCCGGCACGTTAACTTTAAATTTACAAAACCCTCTTCATGTTAAGAAACAAAACGACACCCCACGCTCCCTGGACTTTCTAATTTTTGTTCAAAGCGCTGTCCGATACCAAGCTGAAACATCAGCCATCTTTGACTTTTCTCTGGTTTTCCATAAGGCCGTCATTTAAAGGACTACAGCACCGGGCTCCCGGAGCCTTCTTTCCACCGTTCACGCCTACCCTGGAAGACGGCTTAGCACGTGACGTCTCTTATCTCCATCTCTCTCTGTCCCACTTACCCTGCACCCGACTAGCAGGGTTGCTACCCTGAACTCCCACTCTCCCCACGTGCGTTCAGCCTGGGCCTCGGCCTGATGCCCATGACACCAGACAGCCCTCCAGCTCTGGCTCGCTCACGCGGCACTCGAGCTCGCGCATGGCGGGGCACTCAGCGCCATGCACCGTACAGAGATTGTCACCTGGCACCCAGGGTCTGTCACACCCTTCAAAGTCCTCCCGAGCCCTCAGCCGCCAGCATGCCCAGGACACCCGTGGAGCTGTCTCAGAGCTGGCCTTGGACACAGCCACCCGCGTGCATCCTCTCTCCCTACCCTGACCCCAGAGAGCAAGTCTAACAAATGAGGACTATCTTGTTCCGCATAATACTTAGCACAGTTTCTTTCAAACCATGATCGAAAATTTTTCATGGCTTTGGTTTTTTTTCCTACTCAAGTGACATGAGCTTGTTCTGGAAAACTGAAGTAACATTGAAAACATAAACAAAGTCAGCTGAAATTCCACTGTCGCTGGTAAACAGATAAATCTATGGCGATGTGTAGATATACCTAGCCAGGTGCTTTCCTGTTTCTCATTTTCATGTTCCCATGGCAGTGAACACCTACATGCACCATCACTGTGAGTGGTGCCGCGGTACTCCACGGCATAAATGCACCACCTGATAATAGGCTCGTGTTCAACATAAAACAAGACCAACAAAGAAACCATAAAGAGCACCGGTGGACATGTGTCTTCATGCCTTTCATGCGATAAATTCCCACAGGTAAGCTGCTGGTCAGTGGACAGAGAGAGATAGATAGACAATGACCGATGGATGGACGGACGGACTAATGATAGATACAGATGGACAGGTCGACAGATGATAGATGGACGAACAGATGATAGATGAATGACAGATGACAAATAGGTACGTAGATGACAAACAGATAATAGATGATATAGCTAGATAATAAATGGATGATAGATAAGTTATAAATAATGGGTAGATGACAGACGAATGGGTGGATAGGTAGGTAGGAGGATAGGCAGACAGACAGATGTAGATGACAGACTGATGATGGATGGAAGACAAAGAGAGAGGAGAGACATAGATGACAGAGGACGGATGGCTGGATGAACAGACAGACAGATGGACAGATAAACAGGGTGTGTGTGTGTGTACGGCCTCAAATGCCATCAAACGGTTGTACCAACTGAAAGCCCCACTCGCGACGTATTAGAGCTGGGCCACGTTCTGGGCATCGAACCACCTGAGGGTCTCGTGAAGTGCAGACCCCCGCTTCTTGGGTCTCGGGCGCGGCCTGAGAGTCTGCAGCCCTAACACGTCCCTGTGTGTTGACGTGTGCTGGCCCATGGGCTGCTCTCTACGCAGGGAGCGGGACAGTGGCGTCCCCTCCGTGCCTACCAGACGTCCTGTCTCTGCCAATTACTGGCCAGGCTGCAATCTTGCTGCCACATTTAGGAGCCATCTCTCTGTTCCCTTTCATGGGCTGCCTGCTTGTGTCCCTGGCCTGCTTTCTACTACAGTATCTGTCTTTCTCACAGACCGACATGTGCTTCCTTGGGAGGGTACCTGTGTGTGCAGCTGTGGCCTCCTGAACAGCTGGCTGGGACAGGATCTGCCTGAGCTGGTCTTGATGGGACAGCAGCGCACGGCCCGCCTTCAGGATATACAGCTTCAGCTGTTGGCACCTCAGCAGGCCCAGGTCCACCTGTCCTGTGGAAGAAAAGGACTCAGCTCCCTGTGCCGCGGGGCCGCTGCTGAAAGCGGCACGGACAGCCCCGCCCTGTGCCAAAGATATTCAGTGAGGAAGGCCTAGGCCTTCCTTGAGCAAGGCTGGTGCTTCCAGGCTCACTTCCCCGGCCTCCTCTGCCTCCTCCCCACGCACCCGCCTCCATAAGCCAGTTCGACACTGAGCTGTGTTAGCTGTTCCTAGCAGAATCAAACGTTTTCCAAATTGCTGAAATCCTAACCAGATACCTCCGTCACAAACAAAAGACTTTCCCCTTGTTTGCCAAGACTCCTCTTGACACAAGGGGTCAGATGCTCAGCACAGCTCTAACTCTCCAGGGCGGCAGCCCTCCCTAGAGTCTGGTCAGATGACCGCGGCGATGCCTGTGGGGGGCTGAGGAGCGGGGTAGGGAAGCTGCCACAAAAAACGGGGCTGGAGTGCGGTCGTCACAGTAGTGATCCCGAGCACAACACGCTGGGGGCCACGGAAGGCGCCGTGGGGTCAGGGGATGGAAGCGGCTACCTGAGACAGGTTCGCACGCTACGCCCAGAGACACTGCCTGAGGGACAAGGCTGGCCGCACCAGTCATCCTTCGTACTTCGCTCTGTCACCACGCCCAAGGTTCCGCGCCCACCGTAACTCAGCAATGGCCAACTCATCTGAGCCCAAAGACCAGCGGTGACAGGAACAAAATAACAAACACTATCCGAGCCATACCAGTTCATCGGTAGCTGTTTCATCTCGAACCCTCATCCACTAACCTGCGAATCCCTGCTTAGGTGACTTCTTTATCTTGTGTTTTTCCAATCTGCTTCCAGCGAGGTTCACCAACTGCGCCCAGACTGAGAGCATGGGCTCTGCGAAGGGCAAGTTCGCGATGCTGAACGGCACGGCAGGGAGCTGAGAGAGAGCACAGAAAGCTTCGAATGCGCCCAATGCCAGAAAAAAAGAAGATGTTCTGAAAGCTATCTTAACCAAGAGGCTTAAGTCTGCAATACCTCATACACCCGGGTCTTTTTACAGCTGAGAAAAGTAATTTCAAAAGGTGACATTCAAGGAAAGATAGAAATTTATCTGTATAAGAAATATAACCTAAATTAATTTTTTCTTTATGAACTTCTCAACAATTGTATCAGGGTGGTGGTTACGATTTTCTTAAGTATTTCCTATGCATTTCAAATTTCCTCCAACACAAATATGTTTTTAAACAATCGAAAGCAGTGTTTGATATAGTCAGACTATAACTTAAGTTACGTTGAGATGATATAAATTTTCAAATTTAGGATCACAGTAGCTGCCATGCCAATCAACACAATTACAAAGCATTTACCATATGATGGTCATTTTTTAAAGAAATCGCTTCTGGGTTTTTTAAAAGTTGAGTTGTTCGACAAAAACTAAACTTCTAAATTCACGCTTTAAGGTGATTAACAGTAAAGAGGCTGCGGCCACACAACGCCTTCTTCACTGCACCGCAGCGTCACGTCTTTCGAGGCTACACAAAGTGAACCCGGCAGGCGGCGATGGCCGTGCTGAGGCTGGCCAGCTTCCTGGACGCAAGAGCCACCTGCGGGGCATCCCCGCCAGTGCCGACGCTGTACTCCATCCTAGCACACAATCCTCTACCTCATGTTTTGGCACTGGCCCAAGGCCACCTACCGGTTTCAGCTGATTCAACGGGCAAACACGACACGTGCGCATGTCCACGAACTGCACGGTGATTCTGCCCTTCGGGGTGATGCGCGTCACGGTGCCTTCCCCGAACTCGTCGTGTGTGACCTGGCCACCAAGGCGCAGGCGGCCGTCGATACCTCCGATGACCGCCAGGACCGCCATGAGGCCGCCCACGTCCGGGTCCCCAGAGTCGGGCAGGCCGTCGTCCAACAGGGCCTAGGGCACAGAGACCGGGCTGTGGCCGAGTGCCCGGCAGTTGGCACGCTTGGACATACCCAAGCATTGTCCAGGTGCCTGGGGCAAACCGCAGCATTTGAAAGCACAGGCACCCACCCCGCACGCATGGCCCCCGCAGCCACGGGCGGCGGCGCGCAGCCGGGCATTGATGTGCGCGCTCACGAGCCCGCGCCACTGGCCCAGCCGGTGCAGTGCGCGCAGCAGGGCCACCGTCTCCTCCGCCAGCGTGCTGCTGTGTGTGGCCGTCAGGGACGCCTGCGGCCGGGCCCGCCGCCTCGCCACGGGGTCTGCAAGACAGGACAGGGGCGCTGCCGGGCCTGCTCGCGAGCAGGGGTGCCGGAGCGGAGGCGCGGGGCCTGGGCGCAGCCCACCTCTGAGCAGCGGCGCATCTGAGGAGCAGGTGGTGAGCAGGCCGCCCAGGAAGCCGAACAGCTGCTGCACGAGGCCCTCCATGTCCTGCGCCCTCTCAGCCAGGTCCCACGATGGCAGCACCGCACGGAGCAGGTGCACCGCCAGGATCTGCGGAAAACACCGGCTCACACATCAGGCACAACACGCTTTTACTTTCCCGTTATTTTTTGTCCCTAGAATGAATGGATAGTGTGAAAATTCTGATATTCATTATTTAACAGCCAGATAGTCCCACGCAACATGACCGATAATTTGGGTTACTGGCTTAAAAACAGAGCTACGTGGCAGATGCAGGATTTCTCGAAGTGAAAGATAATCGTTCTTCTGAGGTCATGCTGCAACCGCCACGAAGCAGCCGACTTGAAGTGACCAAGGAGGCCTTTGGGACAATGCTGGCCCAGGCGCCCCACTGGCTGCTGGACAGACGGGTGCCGCGGGTTCAGGAGGCGCCCGCTGGAGCCACTACCCGTCAGAGGCCAGGGGCCCACTCCGCGCCAGCCCCTGCTCCCTGCACTCGTGTCGGCTGCCCGCCTGTGCCTCAGCTGGGGCCTGGCCGTGGGCCCCGCAGTCCCGCCCGCCCACCTGGGGCACAGTTACCTGCCGCTGGAGTGCGGCGGCCGTGAACGGCGCGTGTCCCTCCACCACCGTCAGGAGCAGGGCGATCCACCGAGGGGAGCTGAGGGCCGCGCACATGCGCGACGTGACCGCGATGCTGCGCACGAAGCCCAGCGAGCACCAGCCCCGGTGCTGCTCACGGCGCACCTGCCGCTCAGGGGAAGCTGCGGGCGGCAAGAAGACAGCCTGGCACAGAGGTCCTGGAGAGGCGCGGTCAGTCTCGACCCTCCCTTCCCCGGCTACACCTCCAGTCAGAAGCAGCACTGCCCGAGCTCCGCCGTTCACTGACGCAGAGTGAGGAGCCAGAGAAGGCTCTCGGATTAGCGTAAGGAACAGTGGCAACACTTCACGCCCTGCAGTACACGTGGCAGCTCACGCTAGCTACGGAACAGCGTCACTGACTGTTCCCAGGTAGTGGGGAAACGATTCGCTATTAAATGGCATTATTTCTCAGACAGCATCCATTTTATTCTGAATCTCGTGTTTTAAGTATCCCCCGTGACGTCACTCATGTTTAAACTGCACCATGAGTTGCCAGCCCAAGTGCGAGACAGAATGAGCACGAGGGAAGCTTCGCCCACGCTCATCTGACTGCTCCTGCTGGCCTCCGGGGGGGCTGCCCTCTGCCCTCGCAGAGGCTGTGAAGCAGGGTGGAACCACCTCGCCTCCTCAGAACCCCCCAACCTCCGGGGTCCGCCCTTATGCCCTCCAGGCGGACAGGGCCACCGCCTTTTAGACACTCATCCTGCACCATCACGCTCACACCCTACACAGCCACCCAGTCGGACGAGCTCGCCCCACACTGTCGCATGCCCTACCACATCGCACACTCACATGCTCACTCACAAGCACTCACACGGACACACACCCGCTGCCCGTACTTCTACACACTCACATTCACTTACGCTCAAACAGTGTAGGGGCTTGAAGTGTGTTCACCCACCGCTTCGGAATGCGACCCCATTCGGAAATAAACTGCTTGCAGGTGTAATTAAGAAACTAGATTAGGGTGAACCCTAAATCCGATAAAAGTCCTTATCAGACAGGAAAATACACAGAGACACTGGAGACGTGTCCACATGAAGATGAGGCAGAGACTGGAGTGATGTGGCCACAGGCCAAGGAGGCCTCGGCCACCAGCAGCTGGGAGAGGCAGGAAGGAGCCCGTCCTGGAGCCTCCGGAGAGAGTACGGCCCTGCCACACCTCGACCTTGGCCTTCTGGTCTCCAGACGGAGACAGTTGTTAGGCCGCCCAGTCTGTGCTACTTTAACACGCCAAAACAGCTGCCAAGTTTGTGCTAATGTGCAACAGCCGCACCGGGGTGCGCACGCACGCGCACGCGCACACGCACGCGCACACGCACACACACGACTCCGCGGGTCCACAGCCCCTCACGCGTACGCGTCTTGTCCGTCGTTCCACTCTCCACCAACGCGCGCAGCAGCCCGCACAGCGTCTTGGTGGCGTCGCTCTGCATGACTTCGGCGTGGACGGCCGCGGACAGACAGAGGGTCTGCAGCAGGTGAACGGTGCTCGTGAGCATCACCGCGGTGGGGTGGACGCTCTTGTCCATTTGTTCAGCTTCTGAAAGAGAGGATCGTGTGAGACACCGTAACCCCAAATGGAACTGGAGGCGCCCCTATGTGTAATTTAGGACTCATACTTTTCTTACTGCAGAAAGGGAAGCAGCCCTTTACAACATGGCGTTCAGGACGCACTCGAGGCTCACCCTAAGCTGCTTGCCAAAGAGTGGGCTACACCCTGGTGGAGGCGGAGGGCCTCCCGCACGCGGCCTCCACGGCGGGAAACCAGAGGCCCATGGGTTCTGGACGAGGAGGCGCGAGGCGGCCGGGCCACGCTTCTGTCGCTCAGCCAGCCCTACTCAGACCTCACTTCCCTGAGTGACACCCGGCAGCTGGGAGGAGGGGCAGCTGGCCTGGGTGTCATGCGCTGCCGACCACCAGGCGGGGCTACGGTCGCGCCCACATTCGTCACCTGTGCCGATGGGCCGCGGCCCCCACGAGCACACGCTCGGAGCAAACCATCCGCCCTCCGCCGAGCTCAGCCCCTCGGCTTGTCGCCTGGGAGCCAGGGCACGCTGCACGCCTGGTCAGAGCGTGAGCTGGGAGCCAGCACACGGGCCTCCCGCACACCACAGGCTTCACGCACGCATCCCAGGGGCCCTGGGACATCTAAACACACGCAGCCCTCCTCTCACAATGCAGATTTCCGGGGTCCCTCCAAGCCGTCACCTCTGCTGACTAGCTCCCCCCTCAGAGGGACGAGGTGTGAGGAGGCCACCCCTGCTCTGACGGGCTCCTCAGCGAGACGGCCGATTTCAGGGCCACACCACAGCCCCGCCTCAGAGCCCGGGGCTCACACACACCAGACCCTCAGGCCAGCCCGCCTGATCGCGCTGTCCGCAGGTGAGGCCGGGTGCTGTCCTCAGCGTGGCCACGAAGGCTGGCGGGGCCACGCTGGACCCGCAGCCCGCAGGCACGCACCGGAATCGTCCTCCGTGTCCGAGTCCTCCGCCGAGGGCCGCGCGCAGGCTGGCAGCTCCGCCAGCTTGAGGTCGTACTTCCCTTCCTTGCCCATCCTGTAGGAGTTGGTGCTGCCCGTGTCCCACTGGACCCGGATCCACCCGTCCTCTCCCAGGTCGCCGATGACACGGCCAAGGCCAGGGGGCGGCCCGTCCTGGGGAGCCAGAGCACAGATCAGTCAGGGGCTGCGGGCCCGCGCTGCGCAGCCTGCTGAGCGCGGCGGTGACACCACGTGCGGCTCCGAGACCCCAAGCTCTCCAGCAGCGCGCGCAGCTCCCGGCGTCACCTGCTACTGAGCACCAGCAAACTGGCTCACATCCCCTTGGCGAAAGAAAAGTGGAGACCAGCCCGGTCCTGGCCCCATTCCCTGGCCCCTCAGTGACTCACACACACCTGGACGAGCAGCCGCACCCCTGCCCAGCCCCAGCCCTCCGTGTCCCTGCATCTTGTGTCAACAAGGGAGAGCTGTCTGGGGGTGTGCCGCCCGCTCCAGGACATGCAGGTTTCTGAGGTGACTGGCAGGCCCTGCCCTAGCGGGAGGCCGAAAACCCCTCAACACGATGAGGGTGCTCCCAGCCCGCAGGCAGGTGAGCACAGTCATCAGCCAGCGGCGACGGCAGTGACGTAGACACCAGCCCAGTGACCTCTACCTGGGGAGCCGCGTGCTGTGAGGAGAAACAGGAAGGTGACCACACCCAGCAGCCGCTGGAGCCTGCTGGACAGCGCCTGCGGGCGTGGGACAATGCTGGGATCCCCAGGGGGCTACGTGTCCTGCTGTCTTGCTCACTCTAGGCTGCACCTCGGTTTGAGCCGCCCCTCCTGGCAGACCTGAGCCTGCGCAGCGCCCTGCACAGGATGCTGTTCTAGTTGTCTGAGTCCATCGATGACTTTGTCATCGTCCGCTGCACATGTCCTGAGTCAAGGCCATCATTTATTCCAGTTCCCACCCACTGAGGCATGCTGGTCGGAGGTGAGCAAGCGCAGGGGCGAGGACATGGCCGCCGCCTCTGAAGCGGCCTCTTAGTACCTGGTCTCCCCACTTCCAGTCCACGCCCCTTACAACCCGGGCTCCGATCTTCATCATGGCAGCCAGCTCGGGCCCGGAGACCGGGGGCTGCATGGGCGTCGCCTCTCTCCTGGTCTCCTCGAGGACCGTGGCACCGCGGGCAGACGTGCCCAGGTCCTCCTCGGCGTTCTCACAGCTGGGGCCTGCCAGGCAAAGAAGCAGTCAGGACTGGCAAACCCCCACCCCTAACCAGTAAGTACCGATGAAGACCCTTTTCAATCTTTTAAAGACTCCGTAGCCTAGAGTGTATTTTTATCAATACAATAAATTCTATGTAGCTTTACTGACGGCAATTAATATTTTTTTAAAAAGGTAAGAGACGGACAAAACATATAAACGTATATCAGAAGATATAAAAGATATAAAAGCAAAGTGATTTAAGTGAGAAAGATACTCAACACTTATCGTTACTAGGACAGATAACAATCCAAATGTCCGACAATGAGAAAATGAACTTGGACTACGGTCCTGCGTGGAACAGAGCTCGCGGGAGGCCCGGACTGCGTGCGCAGAGTCCCGCTCACAGGGCTGGCCCTCAGCGGGTCGGTCATTGACAGCCATCGCTGTGTGAAGCCGTCTGCACGAACCACGTGGTCTCTGCTGAAACCTGCTTCCTCGGGGGTCTGGAACCCGGGCACGTGCCAGGCAGAGGCGCCCACGTGACCAGCCCTGTGAAACTCTGGGCACCGAGTCTCTGCTGAGCTTCCTAGCAAAGGACACACCATGTACTGTCACAGCTCGTCGGGGCACTAGAGTGCATCCTGCGGGGCTCCCAGGGAGGACTGTCCTGGTTGCTCTCAGACTTCACCCACGCGCCTCTCCCTTGGTGGACCTTGCTCTGTGCCCTTTCGCTGTAATGAACTGTAGTTCTGAGTGTGACCAGATGCCGAGCCTGGCAGTTCTCCTACTGAGGCCGCAAACCGGAGGGTGGTGGTGGGCACCTTCTAGAACCACCTCTCTGAAATACTGCAAAAGCACCGTTTGGTAAAAGGAAGACTGAAGGGGTGGGGCGCGATGGAGACGGGGCCCGCGGTGGCTTCGGAGAACTGAGCTGTCAGTAAGCACGACCCGCACGGCCTGCCAGACCCTAGCGACTGGGCCTTGCTGCTAACAGGTGGGGTGCGCAGCCCCAGTGACTCCCCAGGCATTTACTCTCTCCTGCGGGTGGGAGGGACGAGCTTCCGCACACCATGCCCAAAGGTGGGCTGGGTCAAAATGCAAAAAGGACGTGTTCCTCTCTCCTCCGAGAGGCACAAAAGGTGGTTCAAGTCCCCGGGCTGGAGCTGAGCTCCACGCAGACTGGGAAACAGTTCTTCTCAGGCCAGCAGGGCCTCTGGAGGCCCCAGGAAGGGCAGGGAGCATTCCAGCTAAGCTCTCCCCAGGCAGCCGTGACATTAACCCTGTAAATAGTTGAATTTGCTGCCAAGGGTTCAGATACATTTGTAGTAAGAAAAAGGGGGTGGGGGGTTCCCTAAGTGGCTTTGTACTTGTGGCTACTGTACCTAGACACACACAGGAAGAGTTGTTATAAAATGCCATCTGCTCGTTTCTTAGACAGAGAGAGGTCACCCCGATCAGGGGAAGCGGCAGGCAGACCTGGGTGTGAGCTCATGGGACACCCCTGCTTGCTTTCTGCAGCCAGTAGGTAAGCTGGGACTTAACAGAAAAAGCCCCATAATTAATGATTTGTGCTATGACTTTTACCTATTGGATCCTCTGGGGAAAAAGGGAGACAACATAAAAAGGCAATTTCTAGGTGGAAATACACTTTTGATACTTTTAAAGTAATTTTTAGTTGCTAGTGGGGCCTTAAGAAGTCAGATGTCTGACTCGGAGTGACCGTTTTCCAGCTTGATGCACATTTCTGAAAGGGCCATGTGACCACAAAGACCAGCAAGACCCCATGGCTTAGGAAAGCCTCGGATTTTCCCTCAGCCTTGGAACGCTGACCCTGCAGTACCTCGGAATTTCAGGCAGAGAATATTATACACCAGTCAGATGTAATGCACGTACAGAACACTCTACTCATAAAGAGGAGACACGGCCTGTTGCGGGGAACGGGGAACGTGCTCCAGGGCAGACGGCATGCTGAGCCATGAAACAAGGTTCAATAAATTAAAATGAACAAAAATCGCACAAATTATCTTCTCTGACCATAATGAAATGAAAGCAGAAATAACAGAAGGAAAACTGGAAAACTCACAAGTATGTGGAAAATAAACAACACACCTAACCAGCCAAAGGAAAAAAAGAAACAGGAGAAATAAAATTATATTTTGAGATAAATAAAAACAAACACGTGGCATACCAAATTACAGGATGCAGCAAAAGCAGTGCTAAGGGGAAATTTACATCTAAAAAAGCAAATACTAAAAATGAAGAAAGATCTCAAATCAATAACTTAACTCTATACCTAGAGAAACTAGAAAAAGAAGAAGAAAGCAGAAAAAAGGAGAGAGTGAAGATTAGAGCAGAGATGAGTACAGAATAGGACGACAATAGAATCAACAAAATCAAAAGACGGTTTTGTGAAAAACATCAACAAAACTGACCGTCTTTTAGGTACATTAAGAAAAAAGAGAAGATTCAGGCAACTGAAACCAGAAATCAAAGCGGTGACAATACCACCGATTCTACAGAAACAGAAACCATTCAGAGAGCAGTGTGAACAACTGCATGCCAACGGATGTGCAAATCTAGATGAAACGGGAAGAGTCCGAAAAATACACGACTTACATGAACTGAACCAAGAAACAGAAAACGTGTATAGACCTATACAACAAAAGATGGAATCAGCAATCGAAAGCCTCTCAACAAAGAAAAATCCAGAACCCGATGGATTAACTGCTGAATTCTACCAAGCGTTTAAAGAAGTAAAACCAATTCTCTAACTCTTCCAAAATCAGAAGGCAACATTTCCTACCTCACTCCGTGAGGCCGGCATTACCCCGGTAACAAGAAAACTATAAAATGCTGCTCAAAGTAATGAAAGACCTAAATAAATACGAAGCCGTCCCACGTTCGTGGAATAACAGACTTAACACCGTTAGTGGAGCGATACCCCCGACGCAACCGGAAGCATCAACACCATCCCTGGAAAACCCCAGCGGCCTCTTCTGCAGACACAGAAAAGCCAGCCCTGAAATTCCCATGGAAACGCAAGGAATCCAAAGTACGTTTGACCCTGCAGTTCCGCCCCACAGGGTGCGACCAGAGAGCAGACAGGTGTGCAGGTGGAACCTCGTTCACAGACGCGAGCAGCAGCGCCCGCCACGGCCAGAGCTTCTCCAACGCACGCGCGGATAACTGCACGCGACGCACTCAACGGCACGACGCTTCAGCCATGAAGACGAGTGAAGGGCCCTACGCACTACGGTGAATGAGCCAGAAACGCGCGGCTGAAAACTGCGAGGTGTCATGGCCACGGACTGCCCAGCAGAGGCAGACCCACAGAGGCAGGCAGGTCTGTGGCTGCCGACAGCGGGGGACAGACCGGGAAGTCCGGGCCAGACAGTGCGGACGTGCGTGCGGCGGTGGGCAATTACGGAATGCGGCAGGGTTGACGCCTGTGTGACACTGTGGCTGTGCTTCACGCCACCAGCCTATAAACTCGCGGGGGGCGGGAATGAACAGTTTTACGTGATTCGAGGTTGACCACAGCCAAACAGGCTGGGGGAGAGGGCCTGCGCGGCGCCCACCCACCGATGAGCCGCAGGGCCGTCTGCGTGAGGGCCAGCGTGCCGGAGTTCAGCAGCAGGTTCAGGCTGTGCGCGCCGTGCTGCACCGTGAGCACCCGCAGCAGTACCAGGAGAAAGCGCGCGTGCGGGGTCGTCCCCAGGCTGGGTCCCGAAGGGTTCTCGTTGGCGAGGATCTGCAGGGGCACGGGCTGGACACCTAGAAAGCATCGGCACCCACGTAAACTTCTCGTGCGTAGACACGAACACAAACATGATACGAAAAGCATCAGCGCTTTTTAAACATCGTTTTCCCGTGGATTTCCAGAGCGTGGGCATCAGGCGGTGTCTGTGTCGCTTTGCGATAGTGCCAGTCCTAATACCCCACATTCAGCTCTCTCCATCTGTCCACGAAACTTAGCACTCTGCCCTTCCGAACAGCCCTGGTGGCTTCCTCATTCCATTTCAAATATAACAGATACATCTAATTTCCCTTCCATAAAATCAACCCTAGCATTGCCCTGTTCATGCTCGAGCCAGCCACGAAATGAAGCATGATGTTAATACGGGATATATATTTTAGGGCGTGTGGTTTAAGTGATAAACACGAAAACGTTAAGATGTCAAAACTTGACTTTAGGATACTATGTGATTTGTGCTTTTCTGCCCAATTTTGAAAACTTTGTTTATAATCTGAGACAGTTTAAAGCAGCTTAGATCACCATTCTAATATACAAAGTGATCGAAGCCTTCCCGAAAGCAAAACTCGGCACTTGTGCGTTTCTGCAACATATCGTTGAGGGGCAAACTATACGAAATAATGCCGATGTGACGGTGGACATTGCTTCGATATCGATTTTAACACAGCCTTTGAACCGTCAGCTTGTTCTAACTCACCAAGCTCTTTAAATTTGGCACTTGCATCCATCAAAATATTTCGAATATTCTGCACGGCCCAAGCATACAGCTTGCCAAATGTCACTTCCAGCAGCATCCGATTAAAAGGTGGGATCAGATCAACATCCTTTAAACAATCCGTAAGGGGCTCCCTTTCAAAGATAAAGAATTTTACTTAGAACACGGCCAGACTGGAATCTCACTAGGACAATGTGTTTTTTGCCGCAGCTTCTTTAGTTAAGAAGAAACGTTATAAAGATTCACCCTGTGTCGATGCCCTCCGGGATCAGTCTCTGCCACCCACAGAACACAGCATACTGCACGGATGGAAGCAGGAAGTTTTTCGTTGCCAGCTGTAATATCGTGTCTATCCCTTCCAGGCGAACCTCCGCTCTCTCCAACTGCAGAACAGCAGGGCGGGCAGTCAGGTACGGTGGGCACGGCACGGTGCTCAGGGCAGCGTTCCAGCCCCGTACCTGTTTCAGCAGACACTTCCTCATCTTCTCCACGTCCACCGGTTCTTCTTTAAGGGCGAAGTCGGCAATCGTGCTGAGCAGTGCAGACTGCGGGTAAAGCTCCTGGACGTTCTGCTTCAACCACTTGTACCTGTGAACACCTGTAACTGTGCTCAGCAGGGGCTGCCATTTATCCTAAGAAAACCAATTTTCATGGGTTTACCCCACTCATATTGACACGTGCTCAATTAAGTAAAGAAAGTGTTAAGTGCCAACAGGTTTAAATTGATAAGATATTTTATATTTCTACTTATGTCCTTTGGAGCAAGCCACCTTGGCACACCAGGTTAACTATCAACTACACTGACAGCCTTGAGAGCCAGCCAGGACAGTTTCTGGAGCAAAGAGTACATTCAATGAATGAATGGATGGATGGATGGATGGATGGGTGGTGGGTGGATGGGTGGGTGGATGGTGGATGGGTAGATGGGCGGGTGGTGGACGGGTGGGCGGACGGGTGGGCAGACGGATGGGTGGATGGATGGATGGGGAATGTGCTACTAACAGCAGAAGGAAAGGCTTCTCCAGCTATGGATCTAGCCAGGGCACCACAAGGCACCACAGGCACAGTCTCTGCACTTTCAACTGCCCGCTGCACCCTCCACCCGACAGACGCTTAAGAACAAAGCGACGATGCTTATGGACTCTCTGCTGTGTGCTGAGTTTCTAGTCAGCAGTCTCCTAATCACAGGAAATACTTCACCTTGGGTGACTTAATTACGATGGGTCTTTTGTCCACATTTATAGGACTGTGAGGCAAAATACAAGCTTCTTCTAAATCACTTTCTTCATTTCCGATTTTTTCTTCATCTTCGGTAGATTCTGGCTTCTTAAGAACTGTGTTTAAAAACATCATTCGTTATAAAAACTATTTGTTTAAATACAGTTTTAAATTAAGAAATATTTAAATATACATGAAGATAAAGGACGTAAATATTTTAATATTCACTGTCAACTGAAATGCTCAAAGTACAAAGTAAAGACCACCATGATTACTCTGACGTGACACCCAGGAATGACACTCTGTCACTCCATGTCAGGAACACGAAGACGGCCAGAGCTGCCATAGAGAAGCCCTAAGAAGGGGAAGCCCAGGGGCCTCCCAGCTTTGTCTTAAAGGGCCGGACGGTGTTCATTTTAGTTTCTACGGGCCATTCGGTCTATTGCAAATCTTCAGCTCTGGGATGCAGCAGAAACAGCAGCTAACTTTATGATGTTGTCATTTAAACTTTACATCATTTTCAT
This sequence comes from Pteropus medius, assembly GCF_902729225.1. NCBI lineage: Eukaryota > Metazoa > Chordata > Mammalia > Chiroptera > Pteropodidae > Pteropus > Pteropus medius. Next base: position 171,870 of record NW_024354501.1, on the reverse strand, counting down.
GCATCAAACACATTATTCTTCTGGGTTTTTTCTTTTAAATTCATTTAAAAATGCACAATCCAGCATCAGCTTGTGGGTAGTGCACAGCAAGCAGCAGGCTGCCTTTGTTCCGAGCTCCTGGCTTGCCCACCCAGGACTGGTACAGAGGGGTCTGCCACCAGGATGCAATGAATTACCTGGAAGCCTTTTACTACGTTAGCCTCTTTAATGAGGAAAACTGCTGTTGAATTTGCAGTGTGACATAGGTGTTGCTATCATATTTTTGATCCCTTTCAAGGCTCTTAGTTTAATTCTCAGCATGTAATACAGATAACAGGCAACATAATGACGCACCGGGGCGATAAAGCATTAACGCAGGCCTGAGTTGCTCGAACGCTGCAAACTCCCAAGAAGGGCCTGTCCATTCAGCACCAGCCCCTGGCCAGCTCCTGGGACCTGAGCCCCCAGCTGAGAGTGTCCCTGTGTGCCTGAGGCCTGGGGCCACGTTTGCCAGTCTGAACAGAGTTTATGCGGAGAGCACAACTTATGGCGATGGCCTGTTTCTGCTATGGGTGCTGCAGTGCAGGTCCCATGGAGCAATCGTGCAGGCCCCAGGTGTCTCATGTGGCCGACCCGCAAGAGCAACCCGGACGCCAAGGCTCAGGTGAGCATCCCTGGCTGATGGGCCCTGCGTGTGCGTCGGACATCACTGCTGAGGGATGAAGCGCAGTCCGTGTGACTCCACGCAGGGCCTGGGCCCCGCTTCCCCTGGAGGTCCCTCCATTTGCGTCTCCTTCTGCTCACTTTAACGGGTCCATTCGGTCATAAACTGTGACCGTGAGAGTCACAGCTCTCTTGAGCCCTAGAGAGCACCACCAGCGAATCAGCTGATTTAAGGGTGGTCTTGGCGATCCCCCGGAAAACATCAAACCATTCAGTACATGAGCCCACAAGAAACTCTCAGAGGTGAAAATGTGGGCTGCGAACCCTGGAGGAAACGCTGGGTGGTGGGGACACCCTGAGGCCGAGGCGGGCACCTCCCGAGGCTGCGCTTCTGCCGGGTTCCTGGGTGGGGGGCCCATAAGTGTCCTTGTCGGGACTCCCTCACCCAGAGCATCTCCAGGACTCAGACAAGTTGTGCACTTAAGGGTTTGCTCAGGGACCATCAACTCAGGATTTACTCATATTCTAGTTATTTAATAATGCAAAGTCTTTCCCACATCCCTACACAGCTGTTTCCTGAAAGTAATATTAATTCTAATTCCTTTTATATCGGAAAGCTCGGTATTTCAAAGAAAAACCCCTCTCTACAAGAATGGCAAAGACTCCTGCAAAGACGCGACATCCCTACGTATCTCCGCCCCGGGACGAGCGGCAAGAACGCTTCCCACGCCCCGTCAGTTCGCTGAGCCTGACAGTGTTTTCAGCACCGACCTACTAGTTACCAAATCACAGCGCACTCAATCCCAAAGTCGCGCCACGACCTGCTGTCTGGGAAAACCAAGCCGGGTCCGAGCGTTCAAGCTCGAACACCCCCGGTGAGCACGGCCGTGGCGCAGCAACGCCACCGGATGTGCAGAGCAGCGAGCGGCTCCGACCCGGTCACGGCCTCTGCCACGCGGCGCACGTGACGGCACTTCCCACCTTCCACGCTCTCACCTTTCTTTTTCCTTCGCTCCCGAATTATCTTCTGGGCTATCCTCCTCCAGCGGGGCACGGAACCTAACAGTTTAAACTTGGACATTATGGACAGATCGCTGCAAACTGCGGGTCTCAGCTCGTTAAAGAGGAATCTCAAACGTTCGATGACCGGGGCGCAGACCTCCTTGTAAGAGCGGCCCTGCTCCTGATGTGTCTACGAAGTCAAGCGAGAGACAACGACACTTTAGCAACGGCTGCGGCGCACGGAAGAAAGACAGCCGAAACCCCTTTACCTTAATGAGCGAGCATTTCGCCTGGTAGACAACTCTGCACACGTCCACCACTGACTTGGGCAGCGCCCTGTGCTTGACTTGTTCCATACCAAGTGTACCGGCGTGAGCTAGAGACAATGCCACGTGACCTGGGAAAGACATTCACGTGAGGGGCAGGGCGAGAGTATGTACCGCACGTCAGTCAAGGTCTCCAGAGGGCGGAAACATCAAGCTTCATACCTAAGTCTTCGTGCTTCAAGAGGCAGCAGAGTAGCAAGCGGCCGACCTCTTCCACGGGATGCTCGGGAGGAAACGTGATCGGTGTGGTCAGGTGGCACTGCCTACAGTACCTTTCTATCTGACACAGGAAGTCCTGCAACGGAAACAGCTGGAGGCAACTCCCGAGCCACCGCGGCACGTCGTCGTGAATGCTAAACGCACGCCGCAGCTTCCGGTGACTTTGCCTTCGGCGTCGCTGGCATTCCGAACCGAACCAAGCCGTCCCCTCCGACCCAGCCCTCCGAACAACGCGTAAACAGCAGCGCCGAGCTGCTCAAAGCGCGCGAAGGTGCTCACGGGTCGAAGCCCGGAGGCGGACGGGAGGGCGCTGGGTGTGCACGGTCGCGCTCACCTTGACGTTGTGATCCTGGACGTTGTTGTCAGCGAGGGCCTGCAGGAACGCCTGGGAATGGTCGCCCAGGGCGCGGCCGTGGGAGCACAGCCGGGACTTGCTGGCGGGAGTGCCTCCCGGAGAGCTGCAGTGGTCCTCGTCTTTCTCCTCATTGTAGCTGTAGTGGATCTGGCTGGTCTGCAGGCCCCCAGAGAAGACGGATGACTGGAGCCACTCTGGGAAGTGCAAACATTACAAAACCCTCAGCACTGTTCAGACTGAGCCGCAACAAGAAAAAGAACTGAATACTTGATTTAGATGAAACTGTGCATCGCTCATGTGAAAGTCACAGCTGGCAGTGACAGAGGCTGGCTTCAAATTCCTACACGGGCCCATCTTGTCCCGTCACGCTCTGCTTTGCTGTGCTTCGGTGTTTTCATGAACATCGAGGCAGACCCTCCACCAGCAAAGACCAGGACTCGCTGAGGCTCAGACTGTGGTCAGCATTTTGAGCAACGAAATATTTTTTAATTACAGCGTTTTAGGCACGATGCTATGGCACACCTAACAGACTACAGTCTGGTGTAAACAGAATGTTTACACACACTGGGACACCGAAAACTTCGTGTGAGTCGCTCCATTGCGACGTTCGCTCTGCTGTGGCGGGCTGGAGCCCCCCGCTCAGCATCTCCGAGGCCTCCTGTGCCTACGTGAGTAACCAGGACGTGCTGCCTGGTTACTCAGCACGCCTCGGGCCTGGCACCAGCACTCGGGGCGAGAGTCCCATTCTCATTTACCAGCTGCCCGCATGGGAAGACCAGGCTTCGCATTTGAACAGGGAAGGGGGTGCCAAGGCACCACTCACACAAGTTGCTGACCGGGCAGCCGCATGCCACGAAGTATGACGGGGGCACGGGGCTGAGGCAGCGCGGCCTCCGCTGTGCAGTCAGTAAAGGACCTGCTAACCTATTCGCAGAAAACACAGTTTCTCTTACTGGCACATTCGACCTCGACAGGAGACAGCGGCGTGCTCACAGCTAAATAGGAGGCGTGCAAGCCGAGAAGCAGGCCCAGGTTCCTCTCTGTGTCCATCAGGGGCGAAGACAGACTTCCCAGGTCTGGGACGGTGACGACTTCTTGGTCAGGCTGAGAGAAACGAAAGTCACCGTCAGTCTGAGAAAACAGGGTTGACGAAAAACAGCAAACCAGGAAAAGTGAAACTCTTGTCCCTTCACGAGCTGCACGGCTGTGAGGAAGCGAGCCAGGCATTCGGGGCCCAGTCCCGCGCCCTGCAACCGGGGGCTCACACCGCCACCCGCACAGCGGAGGACCCTCGCCGCGCCGGCCTGCTGGTGGGGGACCGCGGCGCGCGGCAACGCCTGTGCTACGATATTCTTTGGGGAATGAGACAGAAGTTTCTAGAAGCAGTATTCATGATGTTATGCGAAGAACCCAAAGAGAAACAAAAACATGACATGATAGTATTGCTGTCAGTGAGCTGTGACCACACATGTGGAAAAAATAAAGTCATTCACACGACCGTCGGAAAGACGTTTCTATTCTAAAGAATGACACTACTTCTTCCCCAAAATACATCGCTTAAGATGGCACGTCGTTCCAAATGTCTATATAAGTGCACAATGAAATTGTGAAGACCCAAGGTTAACCTCCTTTTTTGTGTGAAAGAGTCTACACTTCTAACAAATTAGCGATTAGAAAATAATGTTTCAAGACCAGTGCATCACACAAATAAACGTCAAGTTACTTATCCTGATGTCAGACAGAGGGTCCCCGCCACACCGCGTGCACACCGCACACGGCCTCACCTCCAGGTACTGGCCCACGCAGAAGGCGTGCATCGACTCCCGCGTGTCTTCGAACTGCAAAGCAGCTTCCAGAGCTACAACTGGGTCCTCCCCTGCAAACTGAGCTGGAACGAGAGGAACAAAGGCACGTGGCTCCCAGGCTGCCGGCCCGGGCGGCGGCGGCAGGAACGGCGATATGAAGCAGACCGGGCAGGTTAACGCCAAAGTTAGGGTCACCAGAGTATAACGATCTGTCACCCACATCCGGGGCTGCCCAGGCTAACTGAGAAGTTGGGACGAGTTCCAACAAGTGTTGGAAGAACAAAATTGCGTCACGATGAGAAATTCTTCAAATGATAGGACAGACTTCGAAGTCACAGACAGGTTCAAACGTGAGGGCTGGAGCAGTACTTAATTAAGCATTTAAAAGCCAAATGCTTAAAATGACATCTGCTGCAACTCTTAGCCACGAAGCAGAAAGCGTGTTCTTACCAAGAATACTATTCCCTGTCAACGACTGGGTCTGGAAGTCTTTTATGTCATACACTTTCCCATCGATCACGGTCCAGAAGCCTCCATCTTTATTGTGGTTCTCCAAATCGGCTTTGCGTATGAGTGTCACTTCCTCATTGTTTCTGCAGTTCTGACCTGTAAAAAATGACTCTGTATATACAGAAACCATAATCAATAAATCAATAAATCAACAGATGAAACGACTAGAACAAACTGTAAGAACATAAACAGACAACTCCACCATCACGATGAGAGCAAGTACCTCTTGCAGTAACTAACACCACAAACAAGAATTTGGCAAGGATACAGAATGATTTCAAAAACAAAAACAAAACCACCACCACATGAGCAGCTGGAGAAACAAGCTGACCACAGCCCGAGAAACAGCGCATCTCAAAGACCTCAAAGAAATGCGGCAGCGGGGCAGGAACGCTGACCGCAGCGCAGTTAAATCGGAAACAGGTAACAAAAATAAAACGAAATTTCTCCACATGTTCAAAATTACGGAATATATTTTCTAAGTCATACAAAATTCCCAGAAAAAAAATAACTACGGAAATTAGAAAACATGGTGAAATGAACGACAATGGAAATACTGCAGATACTGACGACATGCAGCTAAATGCACATCTGAGGGGGCATCTCAAATTCAAATGTTTATATTAGGGAAAAAGAAAAGCTAAATGCAAACAAGTTAATAAACATCGAATCAATAAAATTCTATGAGTTAATAATGATACTCAAAGAAACGTCACTGGTCACCTTTGGAACTGCTAAGACAGTAACTCGATGTCATGAAAAACGGTTAGAGGGGGTGGATGACGTCTCTCCTGCGCAAACTGTACCTCATGCTAACCAAACGGCCAAGGGCCAGGGTGCTGGGGATCTCAGAGGGCAGACTATGCACGAACTCCCTGGACCACCCGAACAGAACTGGGGAAGGGGCACCCAGAATCACGGGCCTCCGAGCCGACAAGACAGGCAGCTGACCCCTATAACCACAGTTCAGAGAAAACGTAAGTGATAGGAAACATGAGACTAGATGAAGAAAATGCGATCGGCGAAGTTCGAAAAATGTGAAATGCTCCAGCACAAATTCCCTGCCTCTCTGAAAAATAAATAGTACGTTCAAAGAAAGGGAGGAGGGGCCTGGAGTTAGGCTGTCGGGTAAGGAGACCAGGAGCACGCATCGACCCACCGCGACGTGCGGCACTCGCATGCAGAAATGAACTCCAAATAGGTCAGACACCTAAAAGGCATCGAACAGCTAGAGGTAAGAGCTAAGACTGAAAAACATAAATAAAGCTGTCAGGAGAAAACAAGAGAAAAGCTTCATGACGTTGGATGCGGCAAAGATTTCGTGGACAAGCCACCAAAAGCATGGGCAACAAAAGAAAAAATAGGCAAGTTGTACTTCACCAAAATGAAACATCAAAGGACACTATCGACAGAACAAAAAGGTAACCCGCAGAATGGGAGAAAACGTTTGCGCATCATATGGATCCGGAACTCCTAAAACTCCACGACAGCAACCGAAAAAACCTGACGCGAAGAGAGGAAGAGAACTTGAATGGACATTTCTCCGGAGATATGGAAGTGGCCAATAAGCATGCGGACAGATCCGTGTGACTACTTATCCTGAGGGGAGACCAAATCAAAACCACAATGCTGTAAGTACCGCTGCATCGATGAGGACGGCTACCATCGAAACCACAGCCAGAAACAAAAGCCAGGCCTGGCGAGGACGTGGCGAGACAAGAAGCCTCCCTGTGCCCCGCTGCAGCCCTGCGGGGAACGGCATGGCGAGCCCTGGGAAGGTCAGACGCCGAATTTCTGCTCCACACTACGAGAGAGAAACCGAGGAACGGGAGCTGTCAGATCGGACACAGACGGCCACCTGACCAAGCAGACCAAGGTGCTGCTCCGAAAGAGTGACCAAGGACAGCTCTTTCACCCAAAGGTGCTGAGTGACCCTCTGGACAAAATGCCCGTGGAACAAACGATGTGCGACCTCTGGGAATGGAGGCCGAACAATGAACTGTCGTGCTCCGTGGGGACGAACATCGGCGCGCTGCGGGAACCTGGCACTCCGCGCTGAAGCCTGCCTTACGAACCGCGAAGCAGCAGACGGAAAAACGTTGAAGCAGGCAAGCTCCCGGGGCGCGTGCCCTCGGGGGATGACAGGGAGTGCTGGGGGTGCTGCCGGCGCCCCTTTCCTGATCTGCACGATGTCAGGCAGTTTTCTTGGTGACAAATGAGCGGGGTTCTGTACTTTCACGTGCATGTCACCGTTCACAAGAAAAACAGGTTTTAAAGTAAGTACGTTTTAGTCTCCGGCCACGCCACCCTGAACAAGCCCGATCCCCTCGGATCTCAGAAGCTAAGCAGGGTCGGGCCTGGTGAGTACTTGGATGGGAGACCGCCTAGGAAGACCAGGTGCTATAGGTGTAAAAAAATAAAAAATAAGGGATTGTAAGCTGACAGGGTCCTTGCAATTGGTGAGGTCAGCCAAGGGTTGCCTCGCCTACAAAGAAAAATGAGTAAGTTTGAACTACTGATCCAACCATATCGAGCACAGAGACAAAAATAACCACTGAAGTTCATAAAAATAGACAGATGGTGCTAAAAATATTAGCCCTATTAAAAAAATAAGAAACAAGACCCTAAGCTTGGTTTCCTCAGGACGACTGCTACTCCTTGTTTTAAGCTCCTATGTCCTAAGGTGGAGGAACAGCCCACCTTGCTTGAGTTTCTCCATGAAATGAAAGTTGAACCACAACTTCGATTAAGTCAACGAGTCCAGGAAGTCAGAACCATACAGAGTACGGTGACTTAGACTGAGATTCAAAACCGTCAAAGAGAAGACAAGCGTCATCCCATCTGGTAAGCACGAGACGTCCAGTGCGGAAGAGCTCCGTCACGCAGGAGCTGCACACTTGGTCACGTCAGGCACCACCGGTAAGCCCGGAAAGTCACCCTGGGCTCGCCGTCTGCCTCCGAAGCTAGGCTTTGTCCAACCACCCCAACAGCACCTTCTGCAGACACCCGAGCAAGGGTTTTCCAGAACTTTCTAAAAGAACCCATTTCAGGATGTGACAACCATTACTAAGAGAAAAATCTCTGCTCTGGATCGTCTTCACTTCCCACTCACACTGCCACGAGGAACAAGCGCGGGCAGGGGTCTTCCTCGGGCAAGGGTTCTTTCAAACGGAACGGCAAGAACAGGTCAGACTAGGAGAAACTTTCCTTAGAAAGCCATCTGAGTTAACACGCCGTACCCATGATGCCGGGCCAGGCTAACTCCTCATGGTCATCCCGTTCCTTTCCTGGTGCCAGGTGGTTGAACCGATCCAGATGCGGTAACAGGCCACCCAGCAGAGGGACAGCTCCAGCCTCCTGCATGAGACCTGCGTTTTTGCTGAGCAGCAGCACTATAGAAACTACTAGTTCTGGAAGGAGAACACCTACGTGTAAGAAGGAAAAAATTATAACACATTAAGATTTAAATGGAAGCATTTATCCTCCTATTAAACTACTTTATAAGCTTGTTTAAATTCTGATAAATCACGAAATAAGGAACGCTTTAGCATATTCCTACAGGATTATTTTATCTTCCATTTTGAAAGAGACAGACATAAGCATCAAACGATCCTTTGATTTACAATAATACTTTTCAAAAACACTGTTTTAACACAGAAGTATTAACTAGAGTCTTATACAGAAAATTACGTGTTGACAACTAAGCTTGCTATCAGGAAAAAGCACTCAGTAACAATGACCCCATGTCAGAGAATTAACTTGAAAAAACGGTAAGCAACACTGAAATTTATTAAGGTCCAGAAAAGGACAACTAATTTTTATATTGCTGGGGAAAAAAAAAAAACTAGCTGATTGCCACGGACCTCTCTACTGAAGTGTTAGTAACCGTGGCATGACCCTAAATCACTAATCATATTTACAGTGACACCCCGACTCCTGTGCCAAGTTCCTTAACAGAGTCAGTCACTAAAAAGCAAAGGAGAAACAGCAACAGGACTAGAAAACATATGAAGGAAAAGCAAGCAGGTTTCCCGGGAACTGGTAAATTTGACTCTCATCAACCCCTAAAAGTGAGTGCGTGTCGGGGAGGAAACAAGAAAGGTACCGGTGAAGTCCCCTTCCACGATGCAGGCCACCTCCGCGAAATGGCGCCAGCTGGTCGAAGCGATGCTGGCAGCCACAGGCAGTATGTCTCCGATGTGTGTGCACAAGAGGGCTGTGTACTTCTTCAGCAAGGAGCCCACGCCCATGAGCTCGGGACCTCACGGAAAGACGGAGAAGATTCGATTACCCCTATTAAAATCTACGCTGCAAATACACCGAGTCGCTCCACTCCTCACTACCATCCCTACAATAATTTCCTCAAATAGGAACCACACCCTAGTCCCTGGCTCTTTTTATATCATGTAATTTGAAACCATAAATCTGGTTTTGTCGATTTTTATACACTGTACTTCACGGTACCCACCAACTCTGGGTGTATAAACACTAAAGACATAACTTAGAGTTCTAAAGTCTTACATTCGATACACAAATATTTTCTAAGTCAGGGCTTAAGGCTTATAAATTATTCCCAGTGAGCAAACTTAGGCATCCCTCGATCTCAGAAAATCTTCACCTTTTCTTCCTATGTGGCTCTTCCTTGTGACTTCATGTCTTTGAGATGGTCGCTGCTTTCAGACTTTATTTCAACCTGCAATTTCCCATCATCTCCAAATGCCTAACTCTTTTCAGGAAGTTCTGTTATGTTCGCATGGACCGGCTAGAAAAAGACTAGCAAAGCAGCAAACCGTTCCGTCCTCGACAGAGAGCGCTACTTTCTAGAGAGCCGGCCACTGACTCCCAAGCTTGTGGACATCGTGTGCAGAGCTGAAACTACATGTCACCCTACCGTAATCCTCACGGGCACCCTCAAGTAACAGCCCAGGTCTGTGGGAGAGCAATGTCATCTATAGCCCCCAAGACCTGGTCCCACGTCCGGCAGCTAACAAGCAGAGACCCAGCCTTGCCCCAACGATGACTCTCTCCCCCTACGCCCGGCTGGCTTCCCAGTGTGACAGACGAAGCCTATGGCATGACATTCCCACACTATGTCACTCTCCGACAGTCCACAGGAAACATTTAGAATAAGTCTAATAAACCTTCTGTGAGACTGACCTGAACATAAAGGATGCCATCCCTGATGTATGAAAAACTTAAACGTTAAGACGATGAGATAAAAAATATATATCGATGAGTCTAATACAGAAACATTCATCCAAGTAAAGGTGGGTGCAAAACAAAGTCCCCAAATGGGTGCGCTGAAACGCACGAGGACCACGCACCTGGGCGCGCTCGACCGACTGGTCCAAAACCTACACGGAAAAGCCGAAAACACACACAAGACACTTTAACATTTCAGCAACTCACTAAAAGTATCTGAGGTCTGCCCAACACTTTCTCCCGGATAAAGTTTACTGATAAGTAAGCGCTGGAAACGCAGCAACAGGTCCAGGGAGGCGGACTTGTCACGGCTCTGCTGCTCCAAGTCCAGACACGACGAAATCCGACGGGCGACATCCTTCAACCTGGCTACCGTCTGGGAAGCGATGTTTCTGCACAGGGTAAAAAGGATCGCAAAATCAAACGGGTGGGCTGATTATAAATTAAAGGTGGTTAAAAAAATCACGACACAAGTCAAATCAGAAATACAGATGTGACGCTCCCCAAACACGTGGCAGTTGTGCAACGACACGCAGGGCATCTGAGCAGAGAAGACGCCGAAGGTGGACTCAGGCTGTCGGCCTGACAGACGCGCTCCTCAGAGCTGCGTGCACTGGCCCAAGGTGACAGAAACGGCCCGCGTGGACCTCCGGACAGAAATGCGGCTGCGACATCAATTTTTGTCCAAAGTCGCATTTCAAATACACAAGCGACACCGCCTCCGCGGTCTCGAGCAAGCGCCCAAGCGGGCCACGCGGGGCTGCGGGGCTCCAGGGCTCAGCCAGGACGGGACGACCGACCGGGTACAAATGCCCCAGGTCGCGGTGACACGTCCTCGAAGGACCCGGAAGTAAGGGACGGGGCTGACTTGCGTCCAGACCGTCAGTCAGAGGGGAAAAGGAGGGGACGCGCGCGTCCCGGGAGGCGCCAGTGAAGAGCAGACGTGTTCTGGCTCCGCGGCACAATGCGAAGGGACGGGGAGGGGAAGGGACGCCGCGGGCGACGGCGCGCCAGGCCGTGATGCCGAGCTCTGCAGGGCGCGGTGCCTGTCTGTGTCCGAGGTAAACAACGCCAGTGTGAGGGCGGGTAAGAGGAACGGGACACCAACGAGACCCTGCCCCCCAGGGCCGGTCCCAGGGCCAGGCGAACAAGGCCTGAGCCCCAGAACCGAGAACAGGAGGCCGTGGGAAGTGGGGGGAAGGAGTCGAAGCAGACAGGCAGGCCTGTCCTCCCCAACGGAACAAACAGTGAGCGAGCAGGGCGGCAGGAAAGCAGTCGCCTGGTCCCCACAGCCTGCCCACCGGGAACCCAGAAGGGCCCTTTCGACACACGCGCTCGTGCTGCGAGACAGCTGCACAGAACCTGACCTCCTCGCCGCAAACGCTCGACGTCCACTTCCTCACTGCCTCCTGAACACTAACCGTGACGCGGCCCCGCTCTGTGGTTCTTCCTGTCACCCGCTGGCAGAGTCACAACTGCCCACTTCCCGCAGGCGTCAGCGCCAAGAGTCCCTAGGAGCGAACGCCAGGCTGCCCCACCCCCGCCACCTGCACTGACAGAGTGAATTCCCTTTCTTCGGTTAGCTACGTGGAAGGCCAGAATGCGTGAAATGCTGACCAGAGGAAACATTGTTAGACTAGAAAAACAAAACAAAACAAAACAAAAAACCAACAAACACATTTTTTTTTTGAAATTAGCATCTACTCTAAGGAGCTTGCTCTAAAACGTCTCTTTTAAGAGTTCAGCGTGCCCAGTAGCTTCTGGCGTCTCAGGTGTGGACAGCAGGCTGTCCCCACACAGCCTCCAGCCGCCACCCCTCTGGACACGCAGGGGCTGCTGCTCCCTGTTGCCCGAGCCACCGGCCAGGGCTCTGCTGGCTCTGCATGCTGACGGTCACACGAACCAGGAGCCACATTCGCCTCGGCTTCCGTTCACAACGGGCAGTAACAACCTCTCAGAAGTCACCTCCTTCACTTTTTGAATGGCACTGAAACGCCAGCTGACATTTTTCAGCAAACAGCGTCTGGCCCTTCGGCCCCTGCCAAGTCGGCCTCTGTTCACATTCTGACTCTGACTCATAACCGCCTCCCGAACAAGCCTTTGGAAAGAACACTCACCACTCTGTTACTTACTTCCACTCTTAAATTAAAGTTGTCTCACAAAGTTACACATCCATCTGTGACACACAGGAGGCGATGATACGATTCATTTTTAAAAAGTAACCAGTGGTTCTGCAGAAGCCCCGGCTCTGCTTCAAACATCACGGCAAGCTCTCCTCTCGTCTGTACCTCTCCACCCCGAAACTATCCTGGGTAATTTTCCAAGTATTTCCTCAACAGCCAAACACATTTTTGAGTCCCTAATGCCAACTTCTCTATCTTAATATGAAAACCAATAACCTTATTAAAATAAAATATCCCATATGTACCTGAGAAGCTGCTGGACGAGCTGGACCAGAGGCAGACACTGCTTCCCCGAGGACTCACAGATGCCGGTGTTGATGAGGTCTTTGTCCAGCGGGGTCCTGCTTCTGTGAAGCGCTGAGGCATCCACTTCCTGCTCATCGATTTCTTTTTCCTTCTGTGCTTCTTTTCTGGCTTCGATATCCTGTGATTCGTAACACAGAAACTGGTCGCCGGCTATCTTAGCAGCAGGGGCGAAGGAACCTGGCTGAGCCCTGATCCCACAGCCCAGTTGTCCCTGCCTTTGGGCGCCGACCCAGACACCCGGTGACATCGGCCCACACCCCCTGGTTGGAAGTCCCGTCGCTCTGCTGCTCAGTTTCTAAACAGGCTGTTCGTCCTACAAATCCAACATGCAGGTGGCCTGTGGTGATGGTCTCCAGCCCGTTCTGTCAAGTCCCTAAGACCCTCACTACTGCTGGCGGTTCCCACAAACGGCCAAAGTGGTCAGCAGCCCCTGACCCCCGCCATCTGTCTGCTGTGCGGACGTGGAAAGCAATCCACAGAGTGGAAAGCAATCCATAGAATGGGAGGGCAGATTCCCAGGTCTCAGACTTGACAAGAGACACGTGTCCAGAATACAGAAAGAATCTAACAGTTATAGTTAAACTGAACCCAATCTAAAATCAGGTCGAGGACTGAAACAGACATATCTTCGAAGAAGGCACAAATGGCCAGTCAGCACGTGAGAAGATGCTCAACATCTTTTGCCAGTCAAATGCAACCGATATTCCTAAGGACCTATTAGGTGCCGGGCACTGTTCCAGTACCCAGATTACTGTGAAAAAGCAAAGTTTTTATTACTGGGCTTTATTTTCTAATGGTGAAAGCCAGAACCGTCTAAACACGCACAGTCCTCCCCAGGCCTGAGGGATCTGGGGACGAAGACGCGACTCAGCGGTAGGGATGGAGCTGGACGGCCACTGGACGCCTCTTAAGGGGAAGCAGGCACGTGGAAAGGCTGAAAATGGGCATGCTTCCCACCCGGCAGTTTCGTCCCTAGGACTTGTCCCTAATAGTCACTTCTACTGTGACTTGTAACCCACCAGAATTAAAACTTATCTATAATAGCACAGTCTAAAACCTAAACTGTCAACACTAGGAAGCATTTCTTAAAAAAGAGAAGTGATGCCCTTTCCATATGATATACTTCCCACGGCAACAAAGCCAACGAACCCAGCGGCAGAATATTCACCACAGGGGAGGGTGGAAAATTAACAAACTGATATGTCACTGAGACCAATTCTGGTATCATAATCAACACTGTTACAGCAAAAATATTACCAATGGTTATTCCTAAATGATGAGGTTTTTTTCATTTCTGCCTGTCACTTCAAAACATTTTTATTTCAAAAGAAATGGCCTTTGGGCTATTTTTTAGGTGTCTCAATTATTATCGCAGAGACCACAGTCTGTGGATCTCTGTAGCCCCACCCCCCACCTTCAAGGTCTGTCTCCCTCTCCAGCAGGAAGCACAGAATAAGCACCTGTGAACTAAATCAACAGGTTGTAAAAGTACTGCTTAGGTCATGCCACAGTTACTTTCTGGCCCATGTGGGGACCACCTCTGCCTGCCTGTCACTGCTTCCACCAGGCCAGCTGTCCCATGGGGACCCGTGGGGCACAGGAAGAAATGAAGAGGCCGGGAGTCAGCAAACCTGTCACCTGAGCAAATCATTAAATGTCTGTGGTGCTTAAGTCCACACCTATAAAATAGAGTTTAAAAGCAACTTTTTCCTCCCAACATGGCTGACGTGGTTAAAAGAGAAAACCAAAGTAAAGGACGCAGCGCGGCACCTGGAAAATCGCAGGTACACAAAGAATGGCACCTGCCACAACATTATTACATGCTTGACTTCGTCTAATTTTTCTCAACTTAAAGTATTTAAGTATGCTTTCAAAAACATCTTTTAACACTCTGACTTCATCTAATTTTATCAGTATACGTTTTTAAGTCAAAAAGTATCACAATGGAAGCAACTAAAGAAGCTCCGAATGGCCAATAAGCACATGTAAATATAAATTAATTCCTCACCCCACCCTCCCCAGAAGAGCTAAAGTTAAAACGACTGCCTGCCTCCTGTCCAGCAAGGTCGAAAAAGCTAGAAACTCTCACACAGGCACGGTCAGGTATGCACAGCACAGTCACTTTGGGAAACTGTCAACACACACTCACCCTAGGACCCAGCAAATTGTAATTCAAAGTATTTACTAAAGAGAAAAAACGTGTTTGCTAAACAACTCGTACACAACATGATCAAAGCAGCTTCACAGTGTCAAAAATACCCAAGGTCTATACAGAGGCACGGCAGACAGGGCCGTCGTCACAGTGAAACTCCTCGGCCGTGAGAACAAAGTGACGACACACGCGACAGATGCATCTGGAAGTATCAGGGCAAAACGAGGCAGAAGAAAAGGACGTATGACTCCTTTTGTGTGACATTCAGAACTGCCACTCCATTAACCTGAGGGAGGAGGGCCGTGTCCTAGCTCCGAGAGCAGGGGTGATGGAGAGGATTTAGAGCGTGATCAGAGGAACTGTCAACTCACTGAAACGGACACAAAGTGGGTGCATTTTATCACACGGAAAGCCGCCTTCAACTCTTTTAAAATAGTAAAATAAAAGACTTTCAGTTACAGAAAACATTGGGGGCATTTCAGATCTTGCTCCTGGCATATGTCATCAGCATGGCCCAAATTAACTTTTACAAAAATTAAAGAGAAAAGAAAACGTCCGGCCGTTACTAAGTTTTGCGTTTCAGTATTTCAGTAACTCGGACGAAAGGGTGCTCTTTCCCGCACGCGCGAATGCGGGCTTTTCAGGGTCAGCGGTGCGCGCCTCTCGGCCATACCTGGATTTCGGCGGTGATGGCTGCATTCAAGGCCGACTCCAAGCCCCCGTCGGCCATCAAGCTGCCCACCAGAAGGTCAATCATGAAGCGACGGCCTGGGCTCACGTTCACATCATTGCCTGAAACTGGAAAAGGGCCGTGTTCTCGCCAACGTAAGGGAGCGCCGCCCGGCCGGCTGCCCTCCCCCGCCCGGCCCGGCCCAGCCCGGCCCGCACACCTGCACAGGGCAGCAGCGCGGAGAGCGCGCGCGCCCGCTCCTCGGCGGTGGGCAGCAGCACGGACCACCCGCTCTGCAGCACAGCCTGGGCGGCCGCCTGCACGGTGCCCAGCACGCCCGCGCTGCTGGCCAGGGCCACCACGGTCTGCTTCAGGCTGCTGAGGAGGACGCTGCCCAGACCTAAACCAAGGAACTCTGGGTCAACCTGGTGACTAATGGCAGCATGCAACTGAAAGGACAAAAACAATTTTCACTCAGGAGCCCTAAAACGAGTGGATTTCAAATCTTATCAAAGATTAAACAATACCACAAACTGAGTTTTATTCAAATACTAAAGGAAAAACTTCCGGTACGTGTATTTTTTTTGCACTAGATAAATAAGTTTTACCCATAGCAGTTGAGAACCCATAGTGAGGTCTTCTACACAAGGAATTTTTCAAACCCAGCTAAAAACACTTACAAGAAAAGCCCAAGATGGACGGGCGGGTTGACCTCACGCAAATGGCACCCTCCACCCTCCCCATCGTAGGCACCGAACTCAGAGAAACAGTGAGGGGAACATAACCTAAAACCTGTCAGTGGATTACACAAGGAAACTCCTCAGGGTGCAAACCACAACTCACACACCCCCTGCCTTTTACCACACGCACACACACACACACACACACACACACACGGCAGGAGCCAAGAGGTTCTGTAAGTATTCTATAAGTAAACGGACAATTCAAAACATGGAACGTTCGGCTGACAGAAGGATTTGCACTCAGAGAGCTGAGTAAACCACCCAGAAGGCAGAATGGAAAGATTAAAAAGTGACCATTAAAAAGACAAAGGGATTTAAAAATGTCAGAGAAGCTGTCATCCTTGGGAAGATAAAATGAGCAAGTTCAACATATGTTTCGTGGGACTTCTCCAAGGGGAAGGGGAAGGGTGGGTAAAATGAAGAAAGCGATTTTAATGGTAAATAGTGAAGATTTTTCAAAACTTAACAAAAGATGTGGACTCTCAGACTGAATGAGAATCGTAACGTCAAGTTACCTACACACAAATATAAATCCTCACTGAAGCAAAATGTATTAAAATTACAAAACGACAGAAAAATCTGAAAGGCTGCAAGAATTGTCATCAACCACAAGAGAGGTCACAGGACAGCAGAGCGTCTTCAGAGCGCTGAAAACGCAGCGGCTAACCCGAACGCAAAGCGCTGCCGGGGACCCGACGAACGGGCCCCTTTTGAGGAAGAGAGGTACTGTCTAAGCTTCTGCTCGTTTGATGAGTGTGACTGAACATTACGGTCAGCCATTTCCTTCCAGAGGCCAAGGCGGAAGGGAGGGCGAGGGCCGGCATGTGATGGGTCACCCAGAAACCATGGACCACGAACCGAAAATTACTCTGCTGAGGAAAACTGTTGTCTTGGCATTGTCATAGGATTTTGGTGCAAAGAGCGACACGATGACCAGATTTGAGCTATAGTTTTACTTCAAAACAATAAAAACAAAGGAAAAGGAAAAGAAACATTTTTGGAGCGTTTTTGATTTTGACCTTTAGCCTCAGAGGCGGTGCCACTGGAGGGAGCCCCACCCAGTCGAGCCCTCACAGCCTGGGGAAGGGACTGGCCGGCAGGCCCAGCGGGTCCCTCCGCCACCTAAGGCCTCAGCAACAGCTAGCTCTCCGCTGACTCCGGCACGGATGCCCACGGCCCACTGCAGAAGCAGCACGATCCGTACGCACTCTGACCTGATGCGGAGACCGACTTCCGGGACAGACATTAAATAACCAGACTGTTTTTTTAAGCCTCGTACACATGACACTCCATCATAATCTGGCTTTAAAGTACTGGAAAACTTTCATCGGCAGTTCATCTAACAGGCTGAAACCCACACCTTTCAACGTCATAAACACGGTGACACCTGAGACACTTAGAAGGGGAGAGGAACTCGTTGGCACCTGCAGCCGCAGGAGATCCAGCGTGGCCACGGCCATGCACTCTTTCTCTTGCGGTGGGGGCCAGTCGGCCGTGCCGTCCATCCCCTCGCTCACTTGCCGTAGCAGGAGGTCCAGCTGCTCGAAAGTCATGGAGCAGACGTCCACCACAAAAGGGACACGGAGGCCGATGGACCACTCAGAACAAGATGACCAAGCAAAACTCTATGGAAGAAAAACACGAGAACCAAAAATGAATGCATACATCCAGCTCTTGGCCTGTCCCACCGCTATGATGAGATTCACCGTTATCGGTGATGAAAACGCCTTAAACGGGCACTTATTATTCATCCCTCCGACGGTCAGAAAGGCACACGAGCCTTCACGACTGTGCCGCTCACATGCGACTTTCAACCTTCTCTCTCATTTCACCGCCCCATCTCGTTTTGCCACAAATAAAAAGGTAAAATGTTTCTAAAACATCTTTTCACTCTCAAAATGACTAATGCACAGTAATGAATGGCACAGAGGACCACGATCCGCTTGAAGACTTCCAAAAGGAACTCTGAGCAGACACTGAACGTGAGGGGTACATGCTGTAACCTCTAGGGGGACCACCAAAAGCGACAGAGGCAGGCGACATGCTAAAATGAAATACTATAGATTTAAGTAACCCAAAAGAAGTCAGGAAAAGGCAAAGGAAACAAAAGAGAATGAATAAAAAAAATGGTACATACTAATTAAAGTTATAAATAATTAAATTTAAACGGTCTAAAGATCAAACAAAAAGAGATTCTCAGGATGTATGAAAGACAAAACCTAATTAATTATATGGCACCTACAAGAAATCTACCTTAAATATAAAGATTAAAAAAAAGCTAAGGGATAGAAAGCAGCTATGTTAACAGTCGACAAAACGGACTTCAGAGGAAGGAAATTAACAGGGATACAGAGAGACTTTATATAATGATAAAAGGGTCAAGTCACCAAGAACACGAAACAACGCTGAACATATATGCACCTAGCAACAGATCTACGAAATGCACGAAAGTAAAAACGGATAGAAATGAAAGGAGAGCTAAAGTCCACAAACAGTTAAATATATGAAAACCACTCTCCTAAGAACAGACAGAAGAAGCAGACAGAAAGTCAGGAAGGATTTAAAAGAACTGAACGAAACCGGCAATACAGTAGATCCAATTGATATTTACAGAACACTTCATGCAGTAACAGCTGAATATACATTATTTTCAAGGACACGAGGAACATTGACCGTAATAAAACATATTTTAAGTCACAAAATAATTCATAACCATTTAAAAGAACAGTCATACAGAGTATGTTCTCTGAACATAATAAAAATTAAGCTGGAACCAACACAGAAATAAATATCGGTAAATTAGGTGTAAGTTACTGGAAACACTTCTAAGCACTTGGAAATAAAACAACAGGTTTTTACAGTCCAATTAAAGTGTTAAAATACCGATAATACACAGCCTACAGAAAGTATACATATGCTAATTCCTATAGCAACCATTAAAAAAAAATTATGAAAAGAAATAGTCAAATTCAAAATAAATAGTTAAATGGAATACTAAAAATATGTTCATATATTCTCCCTGAAAAACAGGAAATGCAAAACCGAGAAATAAAACAAGCAAAAGCCAAATAAGACAGAAGAACTAAATTTATACATACCAATAATCGCAGTAAATGTAAATGATCCAAATATACCAATTAGAAGACCAGACTAACAAGGAATTAAAAAAAACATGCAACTATAAATAGTATTCAAGAAATCCTCAACAATGTATTAGCAAATCAAATCCAGCGATATATAAAAAGAATAATATACCGTGACCAAGTGGCTTTGTCTCAGGAATGCAAGGTTTGGTCATCATTTGAAAATCAATCAATATATTCCACCACATAAACAGACTACGTAGAAGGGAAAGTATACGAGCAGATCACTTGACAAGAAAAAGCATTTGACAAAATTCAACATCTATTCAGGATAAAGAGAAAACTCTCGAAAAACTAGGAGGTAAAGGAAATTTCCTTAACCTGATAATGAGGTATCTGCCAAAAACCAAACAGCTAACGTCCTAGTTAGCGGTGGCGGCTGATGCTTCCCCTGCAGTCAGGAGCAAGGCGAGGACGCGGCCCCTCAGCACTCCTGCACGGCAGCACACTGGAAGTCCTGGCCAGTGCAATGAGGCAAGAAAAGTAAATGAAAGGCACACGTACTGGAAGAGAAGCAATAAAACCATCTCTATCTCAAGGAATCGACAGTTTAGTACAACTACTAAAGAACACAGGACAACCTGCACAAGTCCACGGTACGTCTACACACGAGCAATGAATGACCAAATACAGAACCCAGCTACATGCGCAGTACCTGGGCGGGTCCACAGGCAATTCCGACTATGTGTTTGGTGTCCAGCCCGGGCAGCGCAGCAGGTTCTGGCTTAGTCGCGTGCAAGGTGTCAAAGTGTTGGCACTGGTCGTTGCTGCCCCAGCTGTGGACCTCACTGTCCTCAGTCAGAGCCAGGCAGTGGGTGGAGCCTGCAGCCACGTCAATCACCTTCTTCCCTAGGAGGAAAGAGCAACGCAGATACACACTATGACATCTGTTGCGATACAGACATTTACACCAGGCCAGTCAGGTCTGAAGGATGATTCGCCTGCTGTTGGTTAAACCCCTGTTGTGCTTCGCTAGGTACAGGTTATTAAGACCTACGGCCTGCAAATAAAACAATGCTAGGGTTTGAAAAGAGCCTGCTATTTTTTCCTTAGATTTTCATCTTCGGAAAGAGACAAGCGTATTTTTAATTAACTATTAGATCACGTTCTCCTGGCCCAAGGTATGATCATGTGAAGTATTCTTAATGTTTTTAGAGCAGTTAGGTTCACAGCAAAACTGAGAAGGCACAGGTTTCCCACACACTCCCTACCTCAACACATGCACAGCCTCGCCCCCCATTATCGATTATTCGTGTTTTTACATGGGGACGTCCAGGTGTTCCTGCACGGCTTGTTGTAAAGACCATCTCTGATCCATTGTATTGCCTTTGCTCCTTTGTCAAAGATCAGATGACCGTATTAACATGGTTCTATTTCTGAGCTCTACTCTGTCCCAAAGGCCTGCCTGTATTTGAGCCAGTATCACACTGTCCTGACCACGGTAGCTTTCTAGTAAGCTGGGCAGTGCCAGTCCCCCAACTTCTGACCTTTCAATATCGTGTTTATTATACTGGGTCTTTGGCCTCTCTAGATAAACTTTAAAGTTGGTTTGCCAATAACCATAAAAATAACTCGCTGGGATTTTGACTGGGAAGACTGACTCTTGGCAGTACTGTCTTCCTATCCATCTGTTTAACTTTAATTTCCTTTTCCTGTCTTATTGCATTAGCTAGAACTCCTGGTATGATTTTGAAAAGCATGGTGAGACAGGAAATCCTTTCCTTGTCCCTGATTTTAGTGGGAAGGCTTCAAGCTTCTCCCCGTTAAGTATATACTGTTAGTTGTAGATTTTCTGTAGAGATTCTTTCTCAGGTTGAGGAAGTTCCCTCTACTCCAAGTTTACTGAGAGATTTCATCTTAGATGGATGCTGGATTTATTCAAACGCTGTTTCTGAATCTATTAATGTGATCATGTGATTTTTCTTCTTTTCCTTGTAGACGTGAAGGATTACATTAAATGATTTTTGAACGTGGAACCAGCCTTGCAATACCTGGGATAAATTCAACTCGGTCGTGATGTGTAATTCTTCCTCTGCACTGCTGGATCCGATTTGCTAATGTTTTCTGAAGGATTTTTGCATCTATGTTCTTGCGAGATATTGGTCTGTAGTTTTCTTGTAATGTCTTTGTCTGGCTTTGGTATTAGTATAGTGCTGGCCTCCTAGAATGAGTTAAGAAGTATTCCCTTTGCTTCTATCTTCTGAAAAAGAACGTAGAGGATTGCTATCATTTTTTTCTTAAGTATTCGGTAGAATTCTCCAGTGAACCCATCTAGGCCTCATGCTTTGTTTTGCAAGGTTATGAATTACTGATTTAATTTAATAGATACAGGCCTATTCAGTTTGTTTCTTCCTGAGTTTTGGCAAATTGCATCTTTCAAAGAATTGATCCATTTCATCTAGGCTATCGAATTTGGAGGCAGAGTCGTTCACAACATGCCTTTTAATATTTGTGGGGTCTGCAGTAATGTCTTCGCTTTCACTTCTCTGATATTTTCAATCTGTGTCCTCTTTTCCCTTTTTTTCTTAGCCTAAGGAGAGGCTTATTGATTTAATTGATCCTTTCAAAAGAACCAGCTTTTGGTTTCACTAACCTTCTCTATTGATTTCTGATGTTCAATTTCACTGATTCCTGCTCTAGTTTTTATTATTTCTTTCCTTCTTACCTTGGATTTATTGGATATTCTTTTTCTAGCTTCCTAAGGCAGAAATTTAGTAACTGATTTTATTTTTTTAACATCCATCACCACACAAAATTACAAACGTTTTTTTCTTGTGATGAGATTTTAAGGTCTATTCTCTTAGCAGCTTTCAAATATACGAGGCGGTATTATTAACTAGTGTCACCAGACTGTATGTACAGCACGTCCCCAGGACCGATTTATCTTATAACTGGAAGTCTGTACCTTCTGACAACCTTCACCATTTTGCACACCCTCCAACTCTCACCTCCGGCAGCCACTAGTCTGTTCTATGAGTTCAATTTTGGCATGTGTGTGTTTAGATTCCAGATGTGAGGTCATACAGTGTTTGTCTTTCTCTGTCTGACCTATTTCACTTAGCAGAATACCCACTGAGGTCCATCCGTGGTATCGAAATGGCAGAATTTCCTTCTTTTTACGGCTGAATAAGATTTCATTGTGTATATATGATCACCTCTTCTCTAGCCATTCGTCCACTGATAAACACTTAGGTTGTTTCCAAGTGTTGGCCAGTGTGAATAATGCTGCAGTAAACATGGGGGGGGGCGGATCTCTTTTCAAGTTAATAATTTCATTTCCTTCACATAAATACCCAGAAGTGGAATTGCTGGGCCATAAGGTAGTTCTGGTTTTAATTTTCTGAGGAACCGCGCACTGTTTCCCAACAGTGACTGCACCATTTTAAATTCCCGCCGACTGCGCGCAAGGGCTCCCTTTGCGCCCCATCCCCACCAACGTGTGCTGTTTCTTGTCTTTTGACAACAGCCATTCTAACAGGTGTGGGGGTAATACATCAAATTGTGCTTCTGATGTGTGTTTCTGTGATAATTAGTGATGTTGACCATCTTTTCAGGTCTTCTGCCCAATTTTTAATTGGATTGTTTGGGTCTTTTACTATTGAGTTGTATGAGTTCTTCACATGTTTTAGATATTAACCCTTTATCAAATATATGATTTCCAAATATTTTTTTCCCATTCAGTAGGTTGCCTTTTCATTTTGTTGACCGTTCCCTTTTTTCGTGTATATTTAGTGAAGGATTTAAAACCCTTCAGAATATAAACAGGAAATGGCTCTGTTTTTCTTTTCTAACCACTGCTTTTAACTGTGTTTTGTCAACTCCCCATTTCCCATTGGGTATTGGGTCCTTTAACATCAGGACCAGACTCCAGGTTCCACAACCTGGTCATTAAAATGGTCTCACATTTGGTGTTCAAGACAATTGTTGGTGGCTTCCTTTGTTGTACACAAAGATTACTGATTTTAGATCTTTCTTCTTCTTTAAAATATGCTTTTAATGTGATAAATTTCCTTCCAAGCATGGCTTTCACTGCATCCCGCAAATTCTGGTAAGTTGTGTTCTCATTTTCGCGTAATTCAAAATATTTTAGAATTTCTCGAGATTGCTTCTTTGACTCATGTTATTTTGAAGTTTGCTATTTAATCTCCATGTACTTGGGGGTTATCTGGCTGTTACTGACTCTTAGTTTCATTCCACTGTGGTCTGAGAGCAGACTTTGATTTTCTTCTTTTGAATGTGATAAGGTACGTTTTATGGCCCAGATTGTGGTCTAGTGGTGAATGTTAAAGTAGACTCTTCGTTGAGGAAGTTTTCTAAAACAAGATCTATTTTTCTCCAAAGTCAAATGATGTAAATACAAAATCCATTTTTTCTACTTATTTATTATTTACTTTTTATGCCTCCAGCACCTGGTTTTCCTGAGGTGGTCTCTCTCATCCAAGTACTAACCAAGCCCAACGCTGCTTAGCTTCGGAGATCAGACGAAATCAGGCGTGTTCAGGGCGGCGTGGCCGTAGACCATTTTTTCTATTTAAATAGTGCTAGCGAAGTACTGTATGTTTGATCACTAGTAAGTCTAACATGACCAACACAAGGGGTATTTTCAGAAACGTTAACATATAAAAAAAACTCAGCTGAAAAACTACTATGGTTAGGGGAACAATTCTATCCTAAGAGCCTATCACCGAAACAGTCGTATCAACGATCACTCCCACGGTAAGCTATGTCTGTACCTGATAAACACAGCTGAAGAAGTGGGTTTTGTTTTTTACTAGATGAAGGGAATATAAACAAGAAGGCAAACGGAATTCAAGTACAGCTCCATGGCATGCGACAGGTTGTGCTACTCTGCAGCTTATGTCGGAAGCTTAGAAAATCATAAAGCCCAGAGGAGCATACAAAACTTCCAGGCGGCAAGGTACTAGTCACCATGCCCGAAAATGCAAGCAATGGGGAAAGAAACCGGCAAGTTCTACTTAAGAGTCTGACTCCTAAACTCCCCTTAGACAACAGCAAAAACACAGAGCAGCATCCGACTCAGGAATCCAACAAACTGCAGCCCTCGCAGCCCAAGGCCTGTTTCTGTGAATGAAACCGTACTGGACCATAGCCAAGCCCATTTGTTTGCATACTGCTTTGGGGCAACAACGGCAGAACTAAGTACTTGGGACAGACAGCATATAGCCCTCAAATCCAAAATACTTACAGTCTGGCCCTTTAAAAAGATCTGCCCATCCCGAAGATAAGCACTACAGGGTCACCAGCTCCCGGACTTCAGAAGGCAGCTGTGAGGGACACCTGTGTGCCTCGGCTCCCATTCGCCCCCTCCACCCAGAGTGCATGCTGGGTGCTCTCAGAACCAAACTAGCAGGACTCACCAAGGATGAGTTCAAATGCAACCGTTCTATGCAGACCCCACCCACCTCCCATTCAGCTCCCACAGCGCCATGCAGATCGGAAGTCGCCTGTGTCCACAGTGTAATGACAGGGGACACGCCAAACAGGAGCCACTCTCACTGCAGCCAGCTTTCGAAGTGATTTATAAACCTAAAAACCTCTCCAATATTGGTGAAACTGAATGAGTTTCAAATGAAACATGGTCAAAGTCACTCTAGGCCGTTTCTTAACATACACAAAGCGCTTTCCATTTATCACCCACACCCACCTAAACGTGGGTGAGGGCGTCTCATGACTGGTCATTTGGGGAACGTCAGGGGAAGAACCACCTGGGAACTTTAAAATGCTGTTAGAGGTTCACGGCCACGCTTACCCTGCAAGCCTTCCAAGAGTTTGGGGTAGCGAACGTGTTCCTCTGTCCCATGCCCAAGTCTCTGGTTGTCACCTTTTCCCCAGGAGTAAACCTGGCCATCTTTTGTCAGAGCGACAGAAAACTGACTTCCACATCGAACTTTGACGACGTCCAAGTCCTGGAGCTTCTCGACCAGCTTCGGCGTCTTGCAGCCGTCGCTGCCGCCTCGGCCCAGCTTCCCGTAGTCGCCGTCTCCCCAAGACCACACCTGACCTGAAAGCACAAACGCAGCCGAGTTACAGCGACCGTCCATCTGCACGGAGCTTTCGAGCGGCTGGAAGTAGCTGCTGTGACCAACAAGCACACCAGTCGAGACCACGCATGTGTACAGTTGACGTGACACAGACGGTTACTGACCGAATGAAACCTAGTTTATCCTCCGGGCTGACGTAGAAAGACTCGGCGGAAGGAAAGCTTGGGGTTTCCGTTTGCTTTACCTGAATGAACCAGAAAGCCCTGACGCTGACTAGCGTGAGCTCCACAGCAGGGCTTCGGCTCAGCTCTGAACGCCACAGCCCGCTGCCCCGCAGCCCCGAGCCGGCCCCACGCACGGCCGGGCGCACTGAGCTCCCCGCCTGCCGCCCCCGACTCAACCGCGCGCCCATGTTCGTTCCCAGCGTGTGGACTTAATTACATATGACACCAAGGAATGAGGTAACGTTGCAAAAAAGGTGGGTTTCACTCTGAAAACTAACTGAATAACTTACAAAAACTCCAAAGAGAATTGCTAAAAAAAACCCTGCTAAATTAGGTGTAGTCGAAAACTATAAAAGATGAGAAAAATCAGAAGAAATTTGACAGAAGAAATGAGATCACTCCACACGTGACTCTGTTCTCGTTCTATTTTACCCGAAACTAAAGGTCAGCCAAGTTCTTGAAAATCAGACGGTAAGGACTTTTAGGGTTTGTGGGAGGTACATCTCTGTCACCACTACCAACTGCCACTGTCACAGGAAAGCGGCCGGACAACATGCATGAGCGAAAGTGAGAGAGCTAAACCCATGTGCCATGGCCACAATGCTCGGTCACACAGCCCGGCTGGCAATCTCAACGTTCGCTGATGTTTTCAGGGACCCCAGTCCCCCCCGGCCAGACTGCACAGGCCAGGATGCTTCTACTGTCCCGGTCGTCGCAGAAAAACATCGCGTAGCAGGGACTTTTCCCTGCAACAGGGGCACCAAAGAAGCAGTACTGTGAGGTAAGCAGCGTGCGCGGTCCCCAGCAGAGTCGATGAGTCGCCGTGTCGCCAGTTTTACTTACCTAGCAGTTCCGCACAAAGAACACAAGGACAAACCCTGACGAGGCCTCCCGAGGAGCACGCTTTCTGGTTAAGAGTTTCATAAAGCGTCTCGATAGCTCAAAAACAGACCCTTGAAAACAATGTCTAATCAAAAGCTTCAAGCCACAAGAGCCCTTTCGGGTGCCCGATGAGACCGTTTTTCTCTAAGACTCACAGCAGCAGCAACTTGACTGCTCTGTCCCTTCAGTGTGGGACCCACGTGGACACAAGGTGCCCGAGATGGTCTCTGATCTGCCACTGCCCCTCTGCAGGCGAGCGCAGGCTGAGAGGCCCCCAGCTGATCCCGACAGGCCAACCTCACGAGACCACACGAGTCTACAGACCGACCTCAGATCCCGAGAGACGACGCAACCCGAACCATCTAGCTCGATGATGTACCCTCAAAAAAAGTGAAATGAGGACGGTCTCGCCAATGAACACAAATACAAAACTAAACTTAACGACAAGCGAGCCAGCAACAGCATCGCACCGCAGGACAGACAGACTGAGCAGGATTTGCCAGAGGGTCGTTAGGACATGTAGTCAGCCAGGAACAGTTTAGAACATCTTATTTTTTGTTAAGAAATAAAACACCCAAAAAGAAAGGATGGTAGCCATCAACAAGCTCTCTGGCTCCGGGCTACAGACGTTTCCACTCCGGTCACCTCTGGACCTCTGCCGAGAACACCCAGGGCACGCCCTCTTAAAAGGTGGTGACGGGGCAGCCCTGTGAGGTCACTCTGCTCCAAGCTCGCAGCCCCCAGGGAAGTGGCCGTCCTCATGGTGAACGCCTACGGGCGGCACAAGTCCCACGTACCATTCTCGGTCACGGCCAGGGTTTGGGCGTCCCCACTGCCGCACGCCACGTCGATGACCTTCAGTCCCTTGAGCCCAGCCACCAGCATCGGAATGGCCTCGTCTTCACTGGAGCCTTCAAACACAGGGGACTGTGGTTACCGTGAGTCCCTGAGAAGCGGCGGCCCCATGCACGCGGCGGGCCCGGCTGCCTCACCGTGGCCCAGCCGGCCGTAGTTGCCGCGGCCCCAGGTGTACAGCTCGCCCTCGGCGGTGATGGCCGCGCTGTACGTGCTCCCGCAGGCGATGTGCACCACGCGCTGCCCGGCCTGCTTTCCGCAGAAGGCAGAGATGAGCTTGGGCTCCTCCAGAGGCCTGTGGAGAGGACGGGGAATGTGGGTGCCCTGCCGGCACCTCCTACAGGCGTCTGTCCACCCGGGAGCGGCCTCGCCCCCGCTGGAACCTTGCGGGAGCCTCGTGTCAGGTGTCACGACGCCACTGAGGAACGCAGGACGCCAGCACCGAACACCACCTGACCTTCGGTAATCGAGCACCCAGAGCGAGCGTGGCACCGGCCAGGGCGGCAGACCACCGAAGCGGCGTCTGGGAAGCACGCGTACGACCGGGTCCACGGCAGCTTTGCCACGGCGGCCCGGCCGCAGAGAGGACGCTCAGCCACGGGGGAAGGAGCTGCTAGCAAGCCCCAGACTTGGCTTAGGGGCGCCCAGACCAATAGGCTGTGGCAGACAGGGCAGCCGGGGACACAGAGGCAGCGTGGGAATGCGCCATGTTTCGGCTGCGGTGCTTCCCGACCACGTCGCACTGCGCACCTACAACCAAGGGGGCGGGTGGTCAGCCCCCTCTGGACGGCTGAAAGCCACGTGTGCGTTACACTGGTGAGGAAGGAACGAGGAGCGAGGTTACTGATCACGGTGCCGTGTGCTTTACAAACGGGAAGGCGGAGGCCGTGAGGATTAACCGTTTGAAAAGCCTCACTACCTGATGCCCGCTTTCAGAGTTAGCGAGACGCCCTGCGCATACGATCCAGAAAGCGTTCACTACGCTTGGTGACACCCGCTCTTGCCTCTCCAGAGACATGGTCCACGCACTCAGCGCCCGCCACTCTGCAGAGTAAGTACACGCAGAGAGGCAGGGGGCGTGCCGGGGACAACCACATGACCACTCGGCACTTCCTCGCCGGTCAGCTCAAGCCGCACCCCCAAAGCTCCCCTCCGACTCGTGCCATGTGCTCTGCCCCCGGCCTCTCTGCATCTCCGGGAACAGTGGACACACTGCGCAGCCTGCACTTCATCTCCACTGAGCAGTATTTTACTACAAAACACTCCTGCAGGCCAAAGTCTACACGAGCGCACCAAGGCCGCTGGCGTCATCCCGTGCCGCGGGCAGAGCACCCACCCATCTCCCAGGGGCGACGCTCGGGCAGCCCTGTCCATCTAGCCCAGCCTGCCGCAGCTGCGGGAAGACACCAAGCCACACCCTCCTTTCCGCCCTGTTTTGGGGAAAGCAACACGAAGGGAGAGCATGTGAGTTACAGGAGCGGGCCACACGTACACGGTGTCCCCGTGGCCCAGCCGTCCGCCGTCCCCACAGCCCCAGGAGTACACCTCTCCAGTGGCTGCCAAGGCCAAGTAGTGGTGACCGTCAGAATGGGCAGCGATTTTGACGATGTTTCTGGAGACAAGACCCTGGACGAGCTGTGGGGCCTAAAAGGGGAAAAACGGGAAGACAATGATCAGTGGCGCTGCGAGGACGACGACGACACCGCGGGTCTCTCCGGCTGCGCGTCTCACCGAACGGCGCTGCGCGACGCAGCAACACGAGCCTCAGGCAGCTGCCAGGCCAGCTGTCCAGCCACCTGCGCAGCACCAGGGACAGGCACTCCGTACGTGACCAGGCTGCCCTGTGCGTGGCGACCCCGGGTCAAGGAAGAGCTGCCCCCTTAGCAGACACATGCAGCCCCCTCCGCCGCCACCCGTGCGGCCCTGTGCCTCGTTGCTACTGCCTGGCCCCCAAAGTTGGCTCACAAATGGGGGTCAGGCGTGCAGCGAGTGTCGCTGCGAGGAGTCCCAAACCTCGACGGCAGCACGACTGAGACTCCTGAACGTGAGCAGTCACCCACGACGACCGCGCACTCATAGGCCTTCGGCCTCGATGACGGAGAGCCTGGACCTCACCAGCAACCCTGGCCGAGAACCCGCCACTAAGTGCGGCGGGGGGCGCACACCGCGCGACACCCACCAGCGCGTCGCTGCTGTAGGCCTGCGTGTACACGCGGCCGCTCCGCGACAGGATCAGGAAGCGCTTCTCTGCACAGGCGATCTGCGAGACCCCCAGGCTGGCGAGGCCTGCGCACTGGATGGGGCCGATGACGTTGGCGTAGTATTTCCACCCTATCAAGCCCCATCCGATGACCTCCTGTAACGACCCCTGCAAGAGAGTAAATTCCTTAGTAAAATAAGAACAAAGCAAGTAGAGAAGAGCTGGTTCAAAACATCAATGTGGACCCAACTGGCCGTGTCACCTCGGTGGCAGGTGACGCACCGTTCCTGAGCAGGCTGTGTTCTGCAGCCCTCTGTTCTAGCAGAGTCCATTAAAAAGTAGTGTGGTGGACCCCAAACGCGTTTCAAATGCTCAGTCCACGTCAGGTTACCATCGGTACCACGACAGGCAGAAGCCCAAACGCCAAGGCACAAGGCTAGGGGACGAGTGTCCCTACTTCCAGGGGGCTGGCGGGGGTCACGCTGACGCGAATAGTCTGGTGGTAAGGAGCTAGTGTGCCCGCCCGTGCCGGGTGCATCGCCATGGGCTCCTGTGCGTGAGCAGAGGAACAAACGTACGAGGTGAATCATCGTGACACTATCTGAGGAGCAAACTCTGGCAACACAAGTGTCCACCAACAGGAAACTGGTTAACACATCATGACACGTCCACACGGGGAATACTGAGCCGCTGGGAACGTGAGGGCAGGAACTGCTTCTTGACACAGGGTGCTCTTCGGCACACGCTGTTTAGTGAAAATACAAGCTACAGAGGTCACATGGCATGCCACCGCTGCCACGGCCCCTCTGAGAACACCATAAGGGCACGCGGACAGGAGGGTGGGAAGATGAAGGAAGGGGACCGGGACGGAGGGCGCAGAGAAAAGGAAGGAACACTGTGTCTTCTGATTTTAAACCACGTCCTCATCACTTATCTGGGAAAAAAGTGACTGTTAAATGAAATAAAAACTCTTCCTATTAAAAACAAGTTAGAAACAGCTGGATTCAAATCCAAGCTGGTTCTGCGTAACCCTGGCGATCCAGTTTCCTCACAGGCGCCATGGGGTGATGTGAGGCAGATGCGACTGCTCGTGTGAGGGCCTCGGCGGGCTGCGCCAGCAAGGGCCGTCCACGCACGCGGACTGGTGTCCTCGCTCCGAGCCATCGTCTCACAGCCCTGGTCAGAGCGCCTCGCGCACAACAAAGGCACTGGGCCCCCAGGAAGGCGGGCTGGCAGGTGGCTGTGCGGATGAAGGCGGCCCTCCAGGGACGTGCCTCCTGACCTCTGGGGACCTGGGACACCGCCCCTGCTCACCTCACACCGACCACCGGCAACACCTTGATCTGTTCACGCATCAGAGAAAGGGCGTCTCCATGGGGGACAGAACGGGAGTCTAGCGCTGGTGCTTACAAGGACACAGAATGAACACCGCTCCGCACACACCTTGTGGGACGCTGGAGAGCTACACAGAGGCGGCATGCAGGGGGTGGCCAGACGGTCTAGGTGGGCCATGACGACCACCGCCGTCTGCTGTAAATCGATGGCGAGGTCGTTGTCTTGTGGAAGAGTCAGGTACCTCAGGAAACTCTCGTTGGGGCTCAGAGGGCCCGACAGAAACTGCAAGAGAAAGTGAGCATGTGTCTTCACAAACAGCGGAAAGAATTGAAGTCACACGTGACCTCCACAACTCTTCGCAGTCCAGTACTCAGAGGGATGCGTCACCTGTAATCTGCTCCTTTTGGCAATCAAATGACAAGGGTCACAGTGACGCTGCACTTCTGCTACACGCTTACACACTCACTGCGTCACTGCACGTCTCCCCTGAACACCACCCACACACAGCCCGGCCGCCCCGCAGGAGTCCCGAGGACTCTCAGAAGCGTCCTAGGGACAAAGCACCGCACCCCCGCCTGGCTTTGAAAACTGAAAACAAAAGCCGCTTATTTCAATGTGAATGCTATGCGTGCCGGAGAAAACCAGATTTTACTTGCACAGTATTCATTCTAATTCTAAGGGCAGAACAGCCTCATTTTCCCAAAGACTGCAACGTGACAGAAAAATTAGGCTGAAATGCTACAACGTAACGGTCTCTCTCTCCAGAAAACACCTGCAAAGCCATCCCGTGCCTCTAAAATGCAGCAGTCCAAGGGTTCAGACCCAGAACCCGACAGGCCAGGCTCCGCCACCAGCTTCCGTGTCCTGGGAAACACTCGCCCCGCACACACAAGGGCCAACAGAGTGGGCCACACTGTCCATGCTCTGGTTCTCACGTCTGCTGCGAAGCGTGCGTGTCAGATGGGGCTCTACGCTGCTCGCGGGCCCATCCCTCCGGCGGCAGGCGCAGAGGCCAGAGGGCAGCACGCACCGTTCCCGTGTGGGGCCCAAGCAAGCACAAGCTGCGCACAAGGAGGCGGCCCACGGGAGGGCCGTCAGGCAGGGGAGGGGGCCTCGGGCACAGTCCCCCCGGGAAGAGCGCGCCCCACCCCACGCTCCCAGGAGGCACGGGGCCCTGCTGCACTGGCCTGCTCCGGTGTGAAGGCCAGCACCCCCTGCGCGCCCCTCCGCAGCACCCCGGGCCCGCGCCCCCATCCCAGCCGAGGCTCAGGCCGGTGCTGCCGGGAACAGGCACACGTGAAACCCGCAGCACGCGGGGGCCACGGCTCAGCTTGGCAGGAAGGGAGCAGCGTGCCATCAAGCATCGAGGGGGCGGCCGCAGCTATGACGCACAGGTTAGTACAGGTTGCTCCATCTACCCGACACGCAGCCCGGGACGAGCGCCAGAGCCCCCACCCACGGCCAGGGTGGCCCTGGCCACTCTCTAGCTGCTTAAAGAACCCCAATATGCTCAGGTGGTGTTGCGCCACATCACCCGCCACCCAGCCCATGGCCTCCCGCGGCTGTCCCTTAAGCCGTCCCACGAGCTGTCCCACTCTTGGAATCGCCAAACACATGCTCCCCACTAAAGACCACCACCAATGGACAGGTGCTCTGGTCCCACTTACACCGGTCTCTTTCAAAAAAACGGAAACACAGACAGCTACCTCGAGGCCAGGCGTGCCTCCGGCACTTACGTGCGAGTCGGCCTCGGCGTGCAGGGCGTCCTTGCCGCAGGCCATGCTCTGGAAGCGCTGCAGCAGCGGCAGCAGGGGGGCGCTGGTGCCCTGGGCCGCCCGCTCGTTGTCGGTCTCCTGCCTCCCGCTGCCCCACAGCTGCAGCAGCAGCAGGACGGCGGCCAGCATCTGGCTGGAAGAGAAAGCGGCCTCACTCTCTAGCGGAAACGGGAACTCTGCCTGCCATGGTCTGTCGCGATAAGCAGACGGCTAAATAAAACTGAATAAAGTCCTTCGATCTGAAAAGAAACTAAAGTAATGCCATCGAAACCATTCCGGGCGGTAAAACCACTGACGCCAGGATCTGAGCACAGGGCATCGCCTCCCGTGGCTAAGAGACCCAAGACGAATCCAGAAGCCCAGAGAGCACTTTCTGCAGAGAATTTCTAGGACCTCAAATCAGTGGACTGAAAACAATGACTTCTAAAAAATTAAGAGGAGAAAAAAGGAACGGTTCCTAGACTGCTAGAAAGCTGCGCACAGAAGGAAGCTGTGTGCCAGGTTTGGAAGAAAAGAGCGTGTCCTGGGACGTGGTTCTGGGCTCACGGAACCCCACGCATTTGCTACAGCCACCGAGGCGAAACGCCGCTCACACCGAGGTGTTCGGGCCGGAGGCCCTTCCCCAAGGCCCTGGCCTGCAGCGCCCTCACCTCAGCGAGCCCCTCTGCACAGCCAGCTCCAACAGGATGGCCAGGGCCAGGTGCTGGTCCTGCAGGGGGATGCTGCCCGGCCCTTTGGTGCCCGGCGTTCCGTGGACGTCCCTGCAATGACAGCAGTGGATGAAGGAACAAAACAATGTCAGAGCTTAAAGACGGCACATTAAAAAAACACTGGGGTGTTAATTACATTCTCTCTCTTGAGAAACATGTCTTAATATTCACGATCAAGTTTCTGAGACTTACTATTAAAATTTAATTAGAGATTTTAAAAGATCAAATTAACTGTAAAGATGTTTTTATTAAATTATATGATTACATTAAAAGACATATGCCGGCTTTCTGTAACATAAAATTACATCGCCGTTCAAATCCTGAGTGGAAACATGTTAGATCTGCTTCCAGTTCCAGTGACATGTGACTAGACAATCAACGTTCCTACAGAACTGGAGAAGGGTCGATTTGAACAAGCATCACAGAACCACAGAAACATAGGCAGAATCTCTATGTTTACTTTTATCTCTGATCAAAGAAACAATTTTAACTTTTCCTTGTTCCCAATAAGAAGTCTTTTTAACCAAGGTGGGGCAGGGAGGATCTCCCAACATCGCCATCACATTTGAGTTTTTGAAATTAGTCTGAAGCCCATTTTCAGGGACCCCACTAAACCCAGTGGCAATGTTTGCACCCACACTCTGAGCAGCCAAATTTATAGCCAGCCGGCCCTAAGACCACAGGTGTCCCCATCTGCTGGAAGGGACACAGTAGTGACCTCGGGTGAAGGGAATGAGAAGGGACTCACTTTTCCTCCAAGCGTGCCTTTGCCACTAACGTTTGTATTGAGTATGTGGGTTTTCTTTAAATTAAAAAACCATTGAGGGGGGAGGGGGAAACGAAAAAATAAAATGTTAAGAAAAATTATATAGATGTAGTATGAAAAAGTAAAATAAAAATAAACTGGCATTAAAAGAAAAAAATTAAAATACATAGCACGCAAGACCGGAGTCCAGGGTTTTCGTTACAGAAAAATGATTCACATTCGAATTTTGTACACTAAGAAGACTAGGGGTAGATTTAAACATTTTCATCTTGAGTGGCTGCTTAGTCCCACGTTGTCTGAGGCAACACTGTCACTCAAATGCTGGCATCCACGTTCTGAGAGGCACGCACAGATGCTCGAACACTTTATGAATGATTTAGCCTCGAGTCATAAAACCTCTGAGAAGATTAACTAGAAAAACGTCTTTCACGTGCCACCCCACTCACGACGACAGCTCAGGGCCTCCGAAGTCCCACCTCCGGGAAGCTGAGCACCGCGATCTGGAGCCAGAGGGCGGAGGGCCGCTGGAGCCAGCCCCGGGCTCTCAGCTCTAGAGGAGGGACGGCGAGACCGGAGGCACATCCGAGCCATGCGGCCGTCGGCCAGGACAGGGAGGACTCACCCGGTCACGACGGACCTCAGGAACCTGGCCGCTCTCTCCACCACCTCCAGCCACACGGAGGACACCGTGTTCTCATCGAAGAGCGAGGCCTCGGGCAGGGCTCGCAGCGCGTCCAGGGACTCCTGCAGCAGCTCGCTGCACAGGTCCGCGTCCTCCCCTGGGCACACGCGCACGTCAGTGCTGACCAGCGGAGCTGTTCCCGCTCTCCTGGGCGGGCCCCCGCGGCTTGGCACCCGCACAAGGATGCTGCTGTCTCAGGCTCAGTCCCCCACTTTCCTCTCAGTGAGCTACGGCCGGAACTCGAGGGACTGAACGTGACACAGCTGCCCCGAGCCCAGTCCGTATTTTCGGCTCCTGCTCGCCGGAGGGCACGTCAGTACTCGGGCCCCGCGGGGGATTTTACACCCTTTTCTTTAAAACGAAGCACAACCCCGAAAGGCCGAGCAGACTCTGAAGCCTGTCGTTTACAAAAAGGGAAAGGCGGCCCCAGCAGCACAGTGCCCTGGCCCAGGGACACGCGGCGGCCAAAGCGGGGACAGCCCGCCCCCGGCGTGCGGGGCAGGCAGCGGGCACGTACCTGACCGCCAGGCCCTGCGCAGGAACGCGAAGGCGAAGGACAGAGCTGCCCGGGAGCCGACTCTCGCGAGTCCTTCCACCCCTTTGCCTGTGGGCCGGACACTGCGGACGACACACGTGGGGTGACAACTGATCAGTCAGAGGGATGGCAAATGCCGAAGTCAAATCAGTCACAGGGAGGGCCCTGTGCCTACGTGTGTCCTGGGCTCTCCAAATGGCAGGGTCACCAGTGACTTTTAATTTCATTTTTTAAAAACTTTTACCAACTGTCCTTTGTAAAGGCAAAGTTTTCTCTTTAAGAAAACAAACAAACAAAAAGACATTTACAAAAAATTTAAATGACTTGCAAAAGCGCTCATGAAATAATCTCAGGAGCTGAGGTTATGGGGTGGGTGGGGAGAGACAGTAAACAGGAAATAAGCAGAGAAGGGGGATTAAACCTCGCGTGTGAAGAGAAGGCGGGGCGGCGAGGGGCGCGGGGAGACCGGGACCGGCCCGACAGCCGCCTGAGGCCCCCGGCATGGGGCTGGGGTGCTAGTTTCGGCCCCTTCCCTTGCAGGCTAGGTGACTGCCAGGTGCGCAGGTCCCACGCACCTGCCCTATGCTCTTTCACCTTTACCCTGCCGAGGTCGCCCCCTCCCGAACCAGTGCTCATCACTGCCATGGGTCTTTTATGTTAATTCAACAAGATTTGGTTTCATTTTAAATATTTTACAAAGTTATACTAATTGGTTTACCATAGAAGTCATCCTAAAAAGACCAAAAACTAGAATACAAAATGCACGTACCACACAAACTCAATCATGCAAATCGTGCATAGCAAGTAATTGTTGTCAACTTCGTACTGTTGAATATTTCTACTATACGCTGTATCCTCAAAATTTACTATCATCTGTTTTCATATTCAGGGAAATGCTATTAAAAATAGGTAATGATACGGAATGACTCCCCAAGACACGATGTCAAGTAAAACTAGCCGTGAAGACGTGGGGACACCCAGAGGCAGCTGGGACGCATGTGTGTGGGTCCTGAGCCGTGCACAGGGGGTCTCTGAGGAGACGCATGACACTGTGGTTTGTGACAGTCTCGAAGGAGAGGCAGGCGCCGGGGAGACAGGAAGGAGGGGGTTGAAACGTCCCTCCCGAATGAGAAGTCAACATAGGCGACACGGACGTGCGATAAGACACGAGGTCTGGAAGACAGAAACGCACGTGCTGCGTCTTCTCGCATGAGGCGGGGAGCACCCCGGACAGAGCACCCCGAGCTGCTGGAGGGAAGCGGGGAACTGGGTCCCTGGCAGTCATGACCTTGTGCCTGGACAGAGCCCAGCAGTCCTGAGTTGCGCGATGTAAGGACCGCTCCATCTTCAGCAAAGGGGCTCCCCGTTTCCCAGACACTCGAGAACAGGAACCGCGGCAGCCTGGCCCCACAAAAAGGCATGCACAGCCCACCACTACCCGGTAGGCTAAGAAACAAGGACGTCTCCAGAAAGTTAGGGACGTCACCAGGCGGCTACAGAGCACCTACCATCAAGGGACACGTGGAGAACCTGGGCCCGTCGCGTGTGGCCCGTGACCAAAAAGGACGCACAGCCATGGCGGAGGGGTGTGGCAGTGGCTCAGAGATTCACACGTGAGACCCAGCACTTACACGTGACCCAGGCCCTTCTCCCAGAGAAACGAACCTTAGGCTCACAGAGACCTACCCACGAAGACACACAGCAGCTTTATCCATGACACGCAAAAACCATAAACCGTCATCTCGAGACGTCCTTCGCCAGGTGAACCGGTAAACCCAATGTGGCACACCCACAGCGTGGAGTCCCTCAGCAATGCTGACACGTGCAGGCACGTGGAGGACTCTCCAGGGAATGATGCTGAGTGGGAAAAGCCCACCCCAAGAGGTGACAGGACAGACTTGGGGAACAGAGCAGTGGCTGCCAGGATTTGTGGCCGGGGGAAGGTAAAGGAGGCGAGTGTGGCTATAAAAAGGGTCCCTGTCCTGTATCCTGACTGTGGCAATGGTGAGAGAAATGTACACTTGAGATAAAATCACGTGGAAACACACGCACGGCAAGAGTACAGAAACTGGGGACTCTGCCTCAAAGCCCACACGCTAGTTGTGATGCTGTCCTACAGGCCTGCGAGCGGCCTCCCCCGGGAAACGGGGTGAAGGGTGGAACGGACCTCTCTGTACTGTTCCGCGTAACTGCAGATGAATCCATGACTAACTAACTCAAAATGAAATTTTTTTAAAATAGAGGCATTTCCTCTATTTAACGAAAAATAGATTTCAATTAATCCATCTACCCATAATGACGTCACCACAAAGGAAAGAGCACAGAAAGATCAGCGGGGCTCTCGGCGACTTTTGCGTCTCAGGGAATTCGGTGTGAGTCAACGAACGCAAAGTGCTCGGAGAGGCCACGACCCAACGACTCACACAGATGGCCACCCGCTCTCGGCCAGCGAGGAAGAGCTGTGCCACATCACACGGGCCAGAATTCTCCTCCGTCACTGGGTTCAATTTCTCTTAAAACCTGTACTCGAACATATGACACGTGATGTGATTTCAACTAGATTTAAACAGGAAAAAATAAAGATGCGACACTTAGCACATGTCCCTGGGAGGCGAGATAACGAGGCTTTTCTTCCCCTGCTGCTTTCCATGTGCT
This sequence comes from Pteropus medius, assembly GCF_902729225.1. Taxonomy (NCBI): domain Eukaryota; kingdom Metazoa; phylum Chordata; class Mammalia; order Chiroptera; family Pteropodidae; genus Pteropus; species Pteropus medius. The sequence continues at coordinate 133,991 of NW_024354501.1, read as the reverse complement.
CTCTAGGGAGTAACAGTCAATGTTCCAGTCAGCTAAACCCCGCTCTCCTAACCGTATCACACATGAATCGTATCTGGAAATGCTTTAGTCTGGCCTGCTGTGAACGAAAGTCTGACAGCAACACACCAGACGAACCTTAAGCTTTCTAACGGCTGGTAGTTATTGCCCCAGAGAAAGTCTGCGAATGTACACCAACGTCAAAACTCACATGCCTGAAAGCATCTCTTGTAATAGGAGAGTAAGAAGATCATATTAGGAAGAAAAAAAGGAAGCACGTAAACTTATTAGGCCCTAAATAGTACAATCTGACTACTCCCCATCCAGTAGCTAAACAAAACAAAGATGATGTTCAGATCCCACTTTCAAATCTAGAAGCACTGATCCAAACCTGTGGCTGGCTTCTACAGAAACTGACAGAAAACAGTCTTTAAAATAACGGCACAGATTAGCAGGGCCGGTGACTATATGAACACATTGGCAGTCACGCTCCAGATTACATGAAACGTTCAAAAAGAAAAAGCAATGATAAAACTATATAAAGACGAAAATGGAACTATATTGAAAGCCCCGATCAAACTTCCGTGGACAAAGCGGCCTGAATCTCATATTTTGCTGGTATCTGAACTCCTTCCGCCTCATTTTGTTACCTTTTTTTGTCCACAGGAGGCAGAGAAATGCTGCTGCTTTTCCACTTAACCTTGACATTCTCCTGGAAAACGGTTCTACTCAAGGCGATGAAATAGCGTTCCAAGATGACCAGCCTCTGCTTGAGCCTCAGGGCGGAAAGGGTGCTGGTGGCTGACCGGACGGCTAGAGAGTGCTGCTCTCTAACCAGCACGGACAGACACTCCTTCAGCTCATTCGCGTCTGCAAAACAGGAAACGTCCAGCCTCTCAATGCCCTGGGCACCACTTGTAACCGCGGTAATGAGCCCTCGCGGGTCACACCTGAGCGCCTAACACGTGCCCAAGACGGCCAGCGCTTTGCGCACATCAGGTGGCCCTCACCGTCGCGATCGAGAGGTATGTAAACTTGACGGAGGAAAAAACCGAGACGCAGACAACTTGCCCACGGTCACCCGGAGGAGTGTGACACGTAGGACAGGCTGCTCTCGGCCATGATGGTATACTGCTTCTCTCTAAATGCTGTGTTAACTTTTTAACACAAAATTCTAAATTCAACTTATCAGTAACATATTTCTTAGGCAGAGAGAAAAACTCTATCCGTTATTTTCACGTTATGAAACAAATTCTGTTTTTTGGGTGGGTGGAAGAAAACCTTTTATTTTATATATTCTTTTTATAACTGAATTTTATGTTGTTTACCTGCATTTTCTACTTGAAAAAGTAAAGTTACAAAAAGCAGGTATGGACATATTTAATAGCGGACAAAACAGAATTCAGTATGAAAAGCATTATGAGACAAACGAACAAATATTATGATTCCACCCATCGTGAGGTCACTAGACGAGCCAAAACGCAAAAGAGAGAAAGCCGAATGGTGGTTTCCAGGGGCCTGGGACAGAGGAAAGGGGAGTTATGGTCTGACGAGGACGGAGTCTCAGTGTGGGAAGATGACGAAGTTCCGGAAATGGACGGTGGTGACAGGTGCACAGCAGTGCGAATGTACTTAATGTCACTGAACTGTCACCGAAAAGCAGTTGAAATGGAAAACTGCATATTATATATAGCTTACCACAACATAAAAAAATTTATGTTAAATTTTTTAACATTCTATGACGTGCAGGGGGGGCGGGGCCTAGTCACCCTCCAAAGCCCGAGAACCTCACGGCCACCGGACCTGGCTGCCTGCCCCACACCCAGCTCTCCACGATAGACTTGGCTCTGCGCGCAGGGGCGGGCGCGTCCTCTTCGTCCTTCTTCTCTTTGTCATCCCCATCTTCCTTCTTTGTCCCACTTTGAGTATCAACACCGTCATCTGGAAAATTGAAAAAAAATGTTCCATCTTAAATTGCTTTTCAAAACTGAACATCCATCCACTTGTCAGTCTCTTCGCAGATGTCCCTCCCAGAAATGGAAAAGTTTAAGTTACAACTCACACCGTCAGCTAAATGATCATTTTTTTATTAATGAACCGTCGCCGTTGACAGGTCCGGTGTAACGCACGAAGTGAGGAACCGCCCAGCGCCCCCTGCTCCTGCGTGTTCTTTCTCGGCAGCACACGCAGCAGCCCCAACTCCCGGTGGACAAGCGGCCATGACGCACTCTTCGAAAAGCAAGTATCGTCAGCGGGTCTTGGAAAAGTGCTAGAAATGCACATTTCCAGGCCCGGTGCCAACTCTAAGGGATTAGAAACTCTGGGGGTGGGACCAGCCGCGGGTGTCTGACCAGGGCGCGCCCGGGGAAGAACGCCTGAGCTAAAGAGTCAGGATTTAGCTCTTTTTCAAAATCACTGGGGTTAGCCAAGGCAAGACATATTTCAAAACTTAAAAGAAATATTAACTGGAGTGCCTACAAGCTGCACGTGAGACTCAGAGGAAAGACCACACAGGGAGGTGGTTTTAAGCCTTCAATGCGCATAGAACAGTGAAATCCAGACAGCTTGTAATGCTATCATTTAGACCGCAATCCCCAAAGTGGAAACAAAGCTTCACAGAGTAATGCTCAAACACTGCAGTTTCTGCAGCACATTCCAAATTTCTATAAAATGCAATTTACACAGGTCTCTGCAAAATGAAAAACACTAGTTAAAGGCTCTTACCTTTTCTAGGAGGAAGGTCTCCGTTCTGGGTTAATTCTGTCCCAGTATACACAATTTCTCCATCTCTAACCATCTCATTCCACAGACCACAGAGCCCATCCCTTGTGAACGCAAGCTAGCAATGACAAAGAAGATAAACTTACGGAGTGATCATACGCACGATGCAATTCTTAAAGAATGACATGAAAAAAACTCATTTCTTCTTATTCAATCATTCAACAGTTAATGAAAATTATCCCAATACATGTGGTTAAGTGAAAAAGACACAGCGCGGAACAGTATATACGATGCTACCTTTTGCGGAAGGTCCAAGAAAAGACACACGATGCACGTGCTGTGCAAAGAAAAACTAGAACGACAAAGATTACCCATGCGGAGCTGGGACGGGGACCGCGGATGGGAGGCAGCGCAGAAGAATGAAGGCGAGACTCTGAGAATACCTTATGAACTTTTACTTCTAAAACATATAAATGATTACCCTCCTCAAAGTTAAAATTAAATCATAAAAAAGCAAAATCTACACTTGGGAACAAGCAAATTAACCTATGTCTATCAAAAAAAAAAAAGTGTTGCAAGGGCCTTTTGAACTATACATCTTGAGTTGGACATATTCAAGGAAAAAAGAAATCTTAAACGTTACACATTGGTCTTATTGATAATCACAATATTGACATGAAAGTTTTTAAACTATTTCACGTTACACTCTATTGTAAACCAATGCTAACATAATGAAAAGTATGTTTATGACAAAATATGCCAGTGTTACTAGAAACTAAGGTTTCACTGTAAAAAAGAGAAAAGTCAAAGTACATTGTGAAGGACGATCTGCATCGAAAACCTCGCTATGAGCTGTATTAGAATACAGCTGCGTGCCCCATCTTTGGGAAGGGACTAGAACTGGGGGCACTCGAACGCGGTAAGCACACCCAGCACCCAGATACTTGTTTCCAAGTCCCACTAAACGACACCGGCATTCTTGGAAACCAGGCTGATGGGAGGGCCAGCGCAGACAAAATGAGCCTGGAGTATCTCGTTTGTACCAGAAAAGCTGCTCAGAGCCTGATGGGGACTACTGGCCAAACTTGGAAGAACTTACAGCATCAAAATACACAACTGTAGTGGACTGCAGAAGTAAATAAAAACACATCAGTCCATAGTGATGTGGACTGCCTGTATCTGGGAGTCAGCAAAGGCTTCCCAGAGCAATCAGCCAGCGAGGCCCAGGGCACGGCAGATGCCCAGAAAGGCACCCACCCGGAGAACCGCAGGTGCAACAGAAGACTCCCATGGGACACACGAGATACTGAAACAGACTCATCTCTCTGCGCATCTTGCAGTGGAAGGCCAGGGCTTCATTTTGCTCACTCGCTAGGAGACCCACTCGCTAGTTCTCGGCATCGTTCCAGCATGTATCACCCTCATGAACCATCCACTGTGCCCGGTCTCCGCGCCTTCAATCACAGCTAGCAACCTCAGTACCGCTGAGACGCCGAAGATGCCTCCTAGGAACTGAGGACGGAAAGATGGAAAGGAGCCATGGACTCAAGTCACCACCACGTAAAATACAAGGCGTGGGCATCAGAGCGGTCCCTGACCTTTGTGGCTCCAGGGACCGGTGTTCCTATGAGAGTCTAACGCCTGATGATCTGAGGCGGAGCTGAGGCCGTGATGCCAGCGCTGGGGAGCAGCTGCAGATGCAGAAGCTTTACTCGCCAGACCACGGCTCACCTGCTGGGCGGCCCGGTTCCTGACAGGCCACGGACCGGCACCGGTTCCCTGCCTGGGGGTTGCGGACCCCTGTCATAAAGGATTCGAGGAAGGAGGAACATGACTCAGGCAACACGAAGCCAGCGTCCCCAGAGGAGGGCCTGAGAGAGCTAGACTGTGCAAGGAGTGGTGAAGCCCCTGGGAGAATGTCCCAGGGCACTGGGAGGAAAGCACAGGGTCCCGAGGAGAACGAAGCCAGGAAACGGGAAAACAAGCAAAGCATCGTGAGAACCGCCCGTGCAGGAAATGAAGGCCACCTCCCCTTGTCGGTGTAAGAGAATGTGTACGATTGTCTGTTGTCAACTTGTCCTCGTGAGTGGCTAACTCACAGAGACGTTCCCAACGGGTGAGAGTAAAGGTTTTCATTTTAACTTTTATTGTACCAAATGCAGATGCTCCTAATCAGCATCATTTGGTCTTAGGACCCTTTTTCATCTGCCTCACACGTTCTCACCTCACACCTCTAGAGTGACACAGCAGGTAAAGGCATTTTCATCCTAAAAAAAAAACCCAGCAAGGCGGGTAAGAACAGGCCCAGTTTTGAAAGACAGTAAACGGATTGAACGACTTGACCAAGGTCACACAACACCAAGGCTGCCAGAGGTAGGGCTGGGGAACAGGCCTAAGTTCCAGCTTGTTCTTTCTCACCAAAGTCGTGACATGCAGAGAGGATGCCTTGGAGAACCGTGCAGTCCCCCACGTGGGTGCTACCGACACCTGAACACCAAACAGCGTGGGCGGGCCAACCTAAGGTATGTATTAAAATGACCACCTCAGAACTGTATCGTTACACAATATAACCCAAAACAGGATATGCCAAGTCCATACACGGCATTCTGATGCACTTACAGGTTAGAAGATGTTTATTTTTTCTATCTTTGAAATATGCCTTAAATGTGATCTGTTCAAATACTTGCAGATGACAAAAGTAAAGGTCATCGCCTTTTTTTCTTAGCCTTGCAGAAAAAAACAAGTGACTCAGCACCTACTGAACACAGTACAACATAGCAATTACACAGAACTTTAAGAACCGATTTCTGAAGCAACTGGGAAGGTCAGGCGGGGGGAACAAGGCACATCTGTCTGAAGATGTCAAGGCAGCCAGAAGAGGCAGCCTGAGACCCGACAGAGGAGGACAGCCAGAGGCCTCAGGCTGCTTCCCCACAGGTGCCTGCCCGCTCTGCGAGAGGACCAAGAGCTGAGCGGAGCTTCCGCCAGGCAGGCTGGCGCCGACGTCCCCACAGGGCAGAGGCCTGGCAGACACTGCACGCTGAGCGGGACCTCGGGGCCACACACACCAGAACTCGAGTGAGGCGGAGGCCGACCGCCTTCCCGGGGAGGCCCGGTCTCTCTCCCGACCGCCCTGCAGCAGCCTGCGGCTGCTGGTGCCGCTGACTGGCTAGATCTTCCGTGGAGGTGGCTGCTGTCACCCAGAGCCTCGAATAATCATGACAAACTCCATACACAGTATCTGGAGCTCAAACAGAAATTACAATGGGTGAGACAAGACCATGGGACTGAAAAATGAAAAAAAAAAAAAAAACAGAAGACGACAGAAACAGATCGAGTAGACCCAGAAAACAGAAATACAGACACAGACTCTGTCCTGGAAAGGAGCGCCCGAGCGATGGATTAAAGTGCTGACACTACTTGTCAGATGCCAGACCAGGCCGTGAGGGAAGGGGACGGGAAGACAGGACAAGACGCACATGACGCCCATGGCACAGCTTGTTACTACAGGGGTCGGCAAACTACGACCCAGCCACAGGCCAAATCTGGCCCACCACCTGATCTTATGTGACCCACAAACTACGAACGCTTTTTACAGTTTTCAATATTTGAATAAGAGAAGGAAAATCTTTCGAGACACGTGAAAATTCCGACATTCAGAGTTCAGCATACATAGTTTTACTGGAAGTCAGCCACGCTCACTTCTTCACGCATTGTCTGTGGCTGCTTTCACATGCCAACGCACAGGTGAGTAGTCGTCCCAGGGAACACACGGCCCACAGAAGTATCTACTGCCTGGCCCTTTCCAGGTTTCCCGTCTGTGTGATGGCACCAGCCCCACCCCACGGAGAGCCGCTGTCCGGCAGACACACTCGCTAGGCATGCGGGGGCTCTTCTAAAGGCTGGCACGATGAACCCACAGGACAGTCCAAGGAGGGAAGAAAAAAGGGGGGATGAAAGTACCCAGTTCCCTTATCTCCCTCGCCAATTAACCGGTGAGCGTTCGCCCCACAGGGAGCTCCTTCCACCTTCTAGGCTGTGTCATCGGCTCTGCTGTAGGCAGCTGGGGCACCATGACCCACACCCTGCTGTGCGACATGACATCCAAGACCGAAAGCAGACAACTCCCCATCACGCCAAGCACTGGGCAGAACACTGAGAGGGCCCAGACAAATTAGCCCAGGACTGGAGACTGGGCTAGAGCAGCCCAGACAAGCCGGATGATCGAGCTCGGAAAAGGTCGAGTAACCTACGCATGCCAGAGAAAACTAGTGGTCTTTAAGGAAATCAAACGGAACCAGCACCGAGTAACAGTATTTATCAAGTCCAGCACTCAATAAGAATTACCAGGCACGCAAACATGCCCATAACCAGAGCCACCAATCGATAGAAATGAATCTAGAAATGACAGAGATGACAGAACGAGCAGACAAGAACGTTAAAAGCTCTATTACAGATGTGCGCCACCTGCTCACAGAGAGGAAAATATACACAGGATGACAAGTGAAACGGAAGACATAAAAAGGACCCGAATGGCCTTCCTACAGATGAAAAATACACCAAAGTGATGTATTAAATTAGATATGCAGAACAGCTGTACTATAACCCACCACCACACACCATGCGCGCTCCCTCTAAAACTCACGTACTCCAGGCTCTACACCACAGCTACAGGCTTACGGCCCATCCGTCCTCCTGGCAATCTACCGTAAGCAGTCACCTGACAATCTGTGTCCATTCGATTCCTCAGGAAGGGCTCATGGAAACGGTATTTCCTGAGTTCTCACTCACTGATAAGTTTGTGTCCTTTTTACCTAAAAACTCAGTTGTGCTAGAACATAAAATCCTGGGCTCCCATTTTTCTCGGGTGCCCGAAATATGTTACTCAATTTTCTTCTGCATAAAGCCTCTTGTCAAAGTCTAATAATAAACTTGTTTCCTTTTCCTTACGACTATTATTGATCTTTTCCAAGACCAAAGCTAAAAGTCAGTTTCTTGAAAAAGACTGACAAAATGTATAAACTCCAGACAAGACTGATCCAAAATATAGAGAAGATATAAATAACCAAATCATGAATAAAAAAGACATGAAAGACATCACGAGTCATTATGAACATCAATTAAGTAACCTGTATTTACAAAATTCTTTTATTTCTACATCTTATCAACTGTTAAACATGAGAACATAATTTACCAAGATGTTCATGTTTTATAACCTACTGATATTTCTAAGCATCAAGTGACAATATATACATTTAATAATTTTAATCTTAAAAGCTAACTTGTATGCTTCACCATTTAAAGTTGATGCTTAGAAGAAACAAATAAATAGTCCAAGTTTAATTACTGATACGTTCTACAACTGTGATGGACCTCAAGAGCATTATGCTGAGTGACAAAGCCATCTCGAAAGGTCACATACCATACAACGTTCTCATGAAGACAAAATCATAGAGATGGAGAACAGATTAGTGACTGCCAGGGGTCAATGATGGCGGCGGGAGGAGAGGTGACTGCAGAGGGAGAGCCCTGTAGGTAACGGAACAGTTCTGGATCTTCAGAGTGGCGGTGGTTACACAGACGTGACGAAGGTGACAAAGTGGCACAGGCCTATGCGCACACAGTACCGCCAGTGTCAACCTCCTGGTTTTGATGTTGCATGAGATGTCACCTCTGGTGGAGTCTGGATAAAGAGTATGCAGTGACCTCCCTACTTTCTTTGCAACTTCCTGTGAGTGTATTATTATTTCAAAACAAAAAGTTTTTAAAAATTGCTTCGCACATATCTAATTTCATGCTCCACCTCAAAGAACCCAAAAATAGAAACTATAGGAAATTCATCTGAGTACAGCTTATACAACGCAGAACAGGATAACACCATTCTCGGACCCTTGGCCTTACATCAAGAACAGGTACCACTATTTTTTACAGTTCCTTTGCTTAGTTGACTCTCTGGTGTACTGAAAGCCTACCAAGCACACCAGACAGGACTTCTACTGTAAATATAAAAATGTTACTGGCAGTAAATGGAGCTGACACTCTTAGCTCTGTATTTTATTACCTCTTCAAGAGAGCTGTAAAGGAAAACAGGGCAATTCGAGGGTCTCCACACAATTAGAGTAGTGAAGAAATAACAAGCATTAGGTAAGTAAAACCAGGCACGTGCCCGCCGCGCGATGGGCACTCCATCAGAGGCGGCTGGGCGCAGGTCGCAGGCTGGGCGCAGGTCGCAGGCTTGACGCATTTAAACACATATGATCAAGAGAAGTCTAAGACCACCATCTGTGCACTTAATAATACGCACGTATAAAGTGTTCAGTCTTCAAAACTTTTTCCTTTCCAAGGTTACTGGAAACCTCTAGGGCATTCATTTCAAACAGAAACAGCCGTAGAAAATAGATTTTCTAAATCTCGTGACTAAGAAACGTGTTTCTGCCCCACCTGTGAGTCATTCCCCAGGTGTCAATTCTGTTCCCAACACAAAGCCCCAACTAAGAAATGGGACACTTCCCACTCCAAGTGGGACAGACATCCCCAGCAAGACAGGGTCAGACCTGTGGGTGTGAGACCTGCACCCTAATGTGTGTCTGTCTGCAGGAGGCTCCAAAAGGTGAACGTTGGTCTAAAAACTCCTTAGGCAAAACAGCAGCGTTCATTCCTCACATTTAATACGCAATACTGAAGAAATTATGTAAAGCCAAGGTCAGTAACCACTTTTTCCACAGCACTAACTAGCTTCAGTACCCGTGACACATTTTTCCTCTGGTGCGCTGTCCAAAACCTACGTCTCTTCACTTACCCGAGGAGTAATTAAAATACAGCTACACACAAGCTGTAAAAACAGCAATAAAAACTATGCAGTAACAGGTACATCTGAAGTTACAGGAAATAAACCTGTTTCTCTCGAGATCCGATTTGCATCCCCTTCCATACCCCAGAGGACGCCTTAACGGGAAATTTAAATATGGAGGGAGAAACGCGCGAGAAGGCATGTCTAAACCCCACCTGTATGTCTGTTTTCAGCCATTTGGAGTCCAGGCGAGCCTGGGCGGCCAGACAGAAGGAATCCGAGGGCATCTTTCCTCCAGCCCCCGCCCGCTGTCAGACCTGCAAGGAAAACGGAAACGCTGAAGCCCTCGAGCTGGGAGAACTTCCCGAAGACCCTCCCGCAAGGTTCAATGCGGCAAGGAGACGGGGATGGGGGGAGGGCGAGGGACAGCGGGGGGAAGGGAAGGACGGGGACAGGCGGGGACCAGGGGAGGCCTACTTCCGACGCGGGTCGGGGCCACGCGCGGCATTCGCCTGGTGGCCGTGCCGCGCCGGGGAGACCGTGAGAACGGACGGTCACAGGAGACCGGACCCCAATGTCATCCCCTTCGCTTCAACCCCAAACGTAAACGCGAGCAGAACGAGAGGCCCGCGTTTGGCCGACCGACGACGACGGCGGCGTGCATCTGCCCTTTAACCGCGCCCCAGGGAGTGCTGCGCGACACATGTTACCAGAAGGTTTTCCTCAGAAAAACCCCAAACAATAATCACTTGGAAATGGAAACAGCCGGAGCCGCGCGCCGCTGACGACCCGCGCAGGCCCAGGTCCGGCAGCCGCGCCAACGCCCGCGGCGCCCCGGCTCGGCCCAGCCCCGGGCCCCGGCCCCGGCCCGCGCCGCCCCGGCCGTCGTCGCCACCCCTGGAGAGGAGGACCTGACGCGCGCGGGCCCGGTGTCCCCGCTCGCGCGGCTTGCGGACGCGGCCTCCGAGCCGCCGCTGGCGCCGCCCGCGCCGCGATCCCGGCACCTCCCGCGGCCGGGGGGGCGGGCGCGCGCGGGGCCACCGCCCCCGCGGCCCAGCCAATCGCAGCGAGCCTGCTCCGCGGGCCGAGCCAATGGGAAAGAGGAGCCCCGTCGCCCCTCCCCCGGGCCCTGCGGCTGCCTTCAATTTCGCTCAATTTCCTCCCCGGGGCGCACCTCTTGCGGTCAGGGCCAACCGCAGGCGCCGGGAGACGGGACTTCCGCCGCACGCACGCACGCACTCCCGGAAAAGCCCGGTGAGCCGTTCAGAGATGGCTACTCCGGGGCAGCGGGGCCGAGCGGGCCCCTAGGGACGAGGGCGCAACCGTGACTGCAACTAAAACCCTGGGCAGGGTACTGGGAGAATGTGGTGGCAGGGGAGTGGAAACGGAAATCGGAACTTTCGGTACCACTGAACCAGTGGCCGTAAAACAAATCTTAAAAGAATTTTAAAACACTTGAAGTCGTACGAAGTATATTCTCTGAATATAATGGAATTAAAGTTAAAGTCAATTTAAAAAAATAACAGGATACTCTCCGAACACTTGAAAGTTAAAGAACACACCTCTAGATAATCTATGGGTCAAATCTCAGGGGTAATAAAACTATTTTGGATGGAAGAAAAATTTAAATATGTCAAAATTTCTGGGACGCAACTAAACCAGTGGTTAAAGTGGAATTTATAAAAGATCTAAAATCAACAATCAACGCTTCCATTTTAAGAAGTTAGAAAATAATACCAGTTCTACACTAATGCTTCCAAAACTCGAAGAGGAGTGAACATTTTCATTCTATAAGCCCAGCATTATCCTGATAACAAAAGCAGAAAAGGACGAGAAATCTTAAAAGCAATATCCCTGATGAACATAGAAGCAAAAATTCTTAGCCAAGTTTTTGCAAACATCGCAACAACTAATAGGAAGGATAATACATCATAACTAAGTGGTGTTTATTTCAAGAATTCAAGATCGGTTTAACATTCAAAGCTAAGTGTAATTCTCCATGAGATCATCTCAATAGATGCAGAAAATGCTCTTGACAAAATCCAATTTCTCATGAAAACTCAGCAAACTCAGGAAGAGAAGGGACTTTTCATATATGAACAGTACACAAGCCGAAACAGTCAAAAAAAAAAAAAAAAAAAAAAGCGAGACTGCACCCTCCCTAATTGCAAAACTTAATACAAACTACAGTAAACAAAACAGTGTGGTACTTCCATAAAGACAGACAATATAGTTCAATGGAATAGAATACAGAATCCAGAAATAAACCCTCACATGTTTAGTCAATTGATTGCTGACAAAGGAAAGGTACCAAGTCTATTCAATGGTGAAAGGACAGTCTTTTCGATAAATGATACGGGGCAAACTAGATATCCAAATGCAAAAGAATGAAGTTGGACTCTTACTTTACACCACATGTAAAAATTAACTCAAAATGGATCAAATCTAAACATAAGAACTAAAAGTACAAAACTCTTAGAAGAACACAGCAGGAAAGCTTTATGATACTGGATTTATCAATGATTCCTTAGATATGACATCGAAAGCACAGGCAACAACCAAAAAAAAACCAGATAAACTGAATAAATTAAAAGCTTTGAATATATCTAATCTCGTTTAGGTTGCTACTTCTCTATTACCCCCATCTCCATCCCTGAACCCTGTGGAACTTAAAGACTGTCATCAGCAACACCTTTGATTTATTTTGCAATATTCTCATCATGTTACTTTCTAATGAACACCTCCCTCCTCCATGGAAAGTAGTGGCTTTTTATCATCCAACATCCATACATATTATGGCATGAAGTGAGTCCCTGCCACTTTTAAACCATTATTCCTTCTGCTTCCCTTAAGAACAACACTTGCTATCAGATTATACCATCTTCTGTTCCTGATTGCAACAACTCCCAGTCCTTCCCATCTTGTCCTATGCTCACTGAAGATTTAAGCTCTTGGCTCATGAACTCTAGATAAACAAAAACCAAGAGAATGTGTGGCAAATAGACTTGCCTTTTAAGAAATACCAATGGAAGTCCTTCAGGCTGAAATAAAAGCACACTAGATAGTAACTGGAATCCATGTGAAAAAATAAAGAGCACTCTAAAAGTAACTACATAAATAAGAATAAAAGAAAATATACATGTCTTTTTGTTTAAAACTCCCCCTCCCAATCTGATTTAAAACACAACTGCAAAAAGCAGTAGTTAGACAACTATGTTGATGGGCACAGAATGTCTAAGGATGTAATTAAATGACAACGATAGTGCAGAAAACAAGCAATAAGACAAGGACGTCTGCTCTTTTCCTCATATTCAGCAGATTCAACATGAGTTTCCAGCTGGGGCATTAGATGTGAAAAAGAAAGGCAACCTGATTGGAAAAGAAGTAAAACTATTTGCAGATGAACTGAGCTTTATATGGAAAATCTTAAGGAATCTACTAAAAATTTATCAGTGCTCATTCACGAGGTCAGCAAGATGGTAGGATACAAAATCAATATTTAAAAATTAAAAATGAAGTGGCAAGACAATTCATCCTATAATAGTATCAGTCGACGAAGGGTTGCTCCAAGGTATTCTCTGGCTAGGTTTCTCCATAAAGCCAAGGAAACTGCCAGAGAAGTGGGCTGCGGTGCGCCGGCAGCAGCCAATCCTGCCGCAGCTGGGGACTCGACAGGGGGCAGCAAACTACCAGCTTTGTGGATCATACACCACACCAAGGACAGCGAAGTTTTTCCGAAAAGAGCCAGATACGAATATTTTAGGCTTAGCCGGCATTGGTCTCTGATCTTGAAGCATGAGAGAAGCCATAGACAGTATATAAAGGAGTGGGTGTAATTATATTCCATTAATACTTTTAAAACAGTCTGGCGTCAGGTTTGGTCCAAAGGCTATAGTTTTCCGACCCTGCCCTACCCTTAGAACATAAAACAGCAAAGAAAAGCAGGAGAATCGTCCCCTCGCGTGTGGGACACGGCTGAGCTGCAGAAAGGTTGGCAGCTGCCAACCACCTAGGTCTTGGCCGGGGAGATGGTCACCCAGAGATTAACTTCATAATCTTACTTTGTTCCACTATTTATTTGTTTTATGTATTTTCTATATGTTTTATATTTCACAATAAACAAAGTATAAAAAAAGAAATAACGGTTATGCACAAAGGCACTTAAATTGCACTTCCCACAAAGAATCCTTTCTTCTTACCTCTGCAGAAATGCTGGGAGGGTTTTGGGGACTGGCACCAAATGTCGCATGGGACCCACGCGAGGGAAGTATTTGTTCATCTGACATGCAAACTTAACTGGCCGTCCTGTGTAGTTTCATTTGCCAGATCTGGGAACCCCACATGGATCTGGCAAATAAACTCGCTTCCTCACCACCGCCCCCT